>NC_068939.1:76756591-76823720 GCF_016801865.2 Culex pipiens pallens | reverse complement strand
GCAATCCCCAGATCTCAAAAATCTATTCGCCATACACTCAAAAAAATGAGTTCGCGTAAACGTGAACATGCCAACGGGAACCAGGAAGAAAACTGTTCACTTTCATGGTGCAATGCACTATAAAAGTTGAACAGTTTTCTTCCTGGTTCCGGTGGCATGAACTCTGTTCACGTTTACGCGAACTCATTTTTTAGAGTGTAATGGAAATTTTGCACCATCCCATTCTACAGAATGACGGATGCCGAAGAATGGACCACTTTTCATTACTGTTATTGTTTTTTACTATAAGAAATAAGGTATTTTTACCATTCTTTTTAAGCATTTGAAGATATCGAACAAATACGATTTTTGTTACGAGAACTGGAACTGTTCATTAGGTTAATAAATAATACAATTACAATAAAAAATAGAGCGTCCAATTTCCCATCCAGGGGAAAAAATTCCCGGGAATTCCCGGGATTTCCCGAAAAAAAATACTTCCCGTTTCCCGGGAAATTTCCTAAATTTCCTGGGAATTCCCGAAATTTATGCGAAAGTAAAAAAATTCATAACTTTTTGGTACATTATTTAAACTTGCAAAAAAAAGTAATAGTGATAGATCAAGATTTTATATTATTAAATTCAGTTTACTGTTCTTATTGAACTTATCAGTTCGTCTAAAAAATTCTTGTCAAGATTTATTTCAGATGATATTAATTTCTGAAGCATTCATAACTAAGAACAGATCTTGTTTATTTGTTGGGCAACAATAATCACGACATTTTGAAATAAAAATAAACTATTAAAATTTTGGTAAGTTTTTAAAACGAAAATTGTTATTACATCATTTAAAAATAAGATTCTCTTCCCGCCAAGATCAAAATAGATTTTTTGTTACTTTTTGTTTACCATGACCAAATTGGAAGAAAATTAAATTGGTATCATTAAATGTTTCTAAGAGGATTTTTCGCTAGAAGAATTAGGTTAATTTATTTAAAAGTGTTCGAGAAATTACAGAGCTATCAAAGGCGTAAGGTTTAAATCAGAAACTACTAAACAACTTTTTTTTCCATGAAAATTCTTTTAACCGAAGTCTTTTATTAGGCCGAATCATTGAATAATCATAAAAAAAACTAACTTTGTATTATATAAAAATTGCCAACAAAATGCAAAAATATTTCAAATACTCGTTCCAAGCATTTGAAAACTTTGTGTTGTGATTACATAAAAATTGTATTTCAAGTGAAAAGCAGTTTTAAAATGTAAATTCAATGCTTATCTATTTATTCATAAGATAAAACCAGTAAGTTTTGTTCTGGATAAAGTATTTGCCATGATAAACATATTTTTTTTTTCATTTGATTTGCCATGAAAAACATATTTGCAGCATGATTTTTTGTTCATTTCAATTAAATTATCAATTTTATTCTTAATCATATTCTCTCAAACTGGTCACAGAGACGTATTCAAAAGCAATTTTATTGTTTTGGAGCATGGACTCATTTTACTCACTTTCCAAATACTGTGATTAAACAAATTATACCTAGCTTCTTCTTATCAATACAAAATATTAATCATTATGTTTTGATGTTTTGACAGCTTATATATTTA
This sequence comes from Culex pipiens pallens, assembly GCF_016801865.2. Classification (NCBI taxonomy): domain Eukaryota; kingdom Metazoa; phylum Arthropoda; class Insecta; order Diptera; family Culicidae; genus Culex; species Culex pipiens. The sequence goes on along the minus strand of NC_068939.1, from coordinate 76,822,130 downwards.
GAAAATTTATATATTTTTTCTTGAAGTTGTACGTTTTTTTACAAGTAGCCAAGGCATTAATTGAACCTAACACTTATTCTGACCATTCTAGTTGCTCTTTTATAGCAAAATATTAACCAAAACCAGGATTAGAACAATTTACGATAAATTTCAAATTTCCCGGGAATTCCCGGGATTTCCCGGGAAATTTGTTAAAAATTTCCCGTTTTCCGGGAATTTTGTAACCCCGGGAAATTGGACGCTCTAAAAAAAAGCTTTTTTCTATATGACACATTCTCCGGCAATGTATACCATAGGATGATTTTTTTTTTAATACGTGTATGAGCCATTTGGATATTTTTCCTCGATTTTAGACAACTTCAAGCTTCAAAAATCATGGTTTTCATTATTTGATCGTTTGAATATCATTATGTACAAGTTGGTTAAGTTATGTATTAATTAGTGATAAAATCAGCGTTTTATAGCATTTTCCTCATAACTCTTGGGTTTCCGAGAAATAAAATCCAAAAATTATACATTTGATTGCATGTTGTAGCTTTTAAATGTACTAAACGGAAATGTCAAGGATGTTCAGTTTATCTTAAGTTAAGTATTTTTTCGAACTAGTGTAAGTTTACCGTTTTATTGCGTTGCAACGTCACGAAAAAGGGACAGTTATTCATACTTACAGAATTCTAAACATTCAATTATTTTTATATTTCGGATGCTCTTTGTACTTGGAAAGGGGTAATTCTCTACCAACTCACACGAAATCGGGAAAAGTTGCCCCGACCCCTCTTCGATTTGCGTGAAACTTTGTCCTAAGGGGTAACTTTTGTCCCTGATCACGAATCCGAGGTCCGTTTTTTGATATCTCGTGACGGAGGGGCGGTACGACCCCTTCCATTTTTGAACATGCGAAAAAAGAGGTGTTTTTCAATAATTTGCAGCCTTTAACGGTGATGAGATAGAAATTTGGTGTCAAAGGGACTTTTATGTAAAATTAGACGCCCGATTTGATGGCGTACTCAGAATTCCGAAAAAACGTATTTTTCATCGAAAAAAACACTAAAAAAGTTTTAAAAATTCTCCCATTTTCCGTTACTCGACTGTAAAAATTTTTGGAACATGTCATTTTATGGGAAATTTAATGTACTTTTCGAATCTACATTGTCCCAGAAGGGTCATTTTTTCATTTAGAACAAAATTTTGCATTTTAAAATTTCGTGTTTTTTCTAACTTTGCAGGGTTATTTTTTAGAGTGTAACAATGTTCTACAAAGTTGTAGAGCAGACAATTACAAAAATTTTGATATAAAGACATAAGGGGTTTGCTCATAAACATCACGAGTTATCGCGATTTTACGAAAAAAAGTTTTGAAAAAGTTACTTTTTGCGTTTCTCTTTGTTTCGTCGTCCGTGTCTGTCGCGGGTGACCATGAACGGCCATGATCGATGACGACCAACTTTTTCAAAACTTTTTTTTCGTAAAATCGCGATAACTCGTGTTGTTTATAAGCAAACCCCTTATGTCTATATATCAAAATTTTTGTAATTGTCTGCTCTACAACTTTGTAGAACATTGTAACACTCTAAAAAATAACCCTGCAAAGTTACAAAAAACACGAAATTTTAAAATGAAAAATTTTGTTCTAAATGAAAAAATTGACCCTTCTGGGACAATGTAGATTCGAAAAGTACATTAAATTTCCCATAAAATGACATGTTCCAAAATTTTTTACAGTCGAGTAACGGAAAATGAGAGAATTTTTAAAACTTTTTTAGTGTTTTTTTCGATGAAAAATACGTTTTTTCGGAATTCTGAGTACGCCATCAAATCGGGCGTCTAATTTTACATAAAAGTCCCTTTGACACCAAATTTCTATCTCATCACCGTTTCAGGCTGCAAATTATTGAAAAACACCTCTTTTTTCGCATGTTCAAAAATGGAAGGGGTCGTACCGCCCCTCCATCACGAGATATCAAAAAACGGACCTCGGATTCGTGATCAGGGACAAAAGTTACCTCTTAGGACAAAGTTTCACGCAAATCGAAGAGGGGTCGGGGCAACTGCTGTGTGAGTTGGCGGAGAATTACCCATATGGCTTTAGGATTTTATTGTGAAGTTCGTAAAGATGTTGCATTCTTTTTTATAAGTTTAAAAGATTTGATGATTTGAAGAAATCAATGGAAAAGGTATTTTTTCGGAAATTATGGAATTACGATTCTGAAAATTTTGCAATTCTGATCAGACTCCTGTTTCTGAAGATTCAGTGATTCTGACTCCAACTCCGACATCTTTTTATGAAACCCCTAAATAGATTTTTATAAAATAAAACTGCCTAATCTCAACTCGCTTGATGGAGCAAAGTGTGACAGGAAAATTAAATCAGGACATCACAGACAACGTCACGGTCAAGGAAACCGCTTTAAACGGATTCTGCTCCTGCTACGGAAAAGGAGAGTCCTCTGAGTGACAGCCAACTAACTAGGTTAAATAAATAAGGCTTGCCGTCGTCGTTGGCATCTTTCTTGTAGTCGTTGTTGATTACGCGAGGTGGTGATAACGGTTGCTAGGACGTCTCGCGAGAAGAACTTTCTCTCCACGGTGGAATGTCAAGAATCTGGGTTGGACACTGTTTATCCGTTCACCGCGTTAAGGTTAACTCAATTTGCTGCTGTAATTATGTGCGGTCTGTGGAGGGGAACCTTGTCGGGTGGAATTTTTCATGTTTTTTTTTAAATAACTTATATTTCAGTTTTTGTATTGACCTTGACTGAAAAAGTCTTCCTACCATCACTTTCACTCGAGGAAAACTCCCCAAACCTCATACAGACCACCATTGTGTCTTGACAAGGCCGCAGGCCAGTTGTAAGCTGTGATGGCCAGAGTGATTCAAAAGTGTTGCAGAAAGCTGACCTACAGGACAGAGTTTAAACTTTGACGTGGTTGTGGTGGTGATGAAGAAGTCGTTCGTCTCGTGGACGAAGGGAGGTTCGTTTTTTTTGTACGGGAAAATTATCCCGTAAGAGTTTAAGTGAAGTGATGGATAGAAAAAAACGAAATAAATGTTTTCTTGCGTAAAGATTTTGAGGCACGATTATTGAGATCTAGTTTCATGTTATTTGGAAAACGTGTGTCAATAACATTACCTGCAACACTCTGAACGCAAATATGGTTAATATCAACTACTTGTACATAATACGATAACATCTGATTGTATCGCTAATTATCAGCATCGTTCTCATTGCAACTAAAAATGAAAAATTGTCACTACATTACCCGAGCTGTGTCATCATTCTAATGGTACGAAGCAGCTGATTGAAAATTTCGGCCAGACAAAGACAATGCAAATTACCTTGTCCGCAAAAAAATTCATCACTAAAAAGCCACTCCCTTCGCGTCATTTATAACCTGCCAAAAAGTGATCAAAAATGGATCACTTTCCTTCGAGGGGGCTTCCTGCCAACTTTTTAATAAATGGTGCCCATAATTGAAATATGTCAACCGTAATTATATTAGCATATAGAGCTAATAAATCAACAGCTACAAAAAAAAATCGGACTCCTTCGCCAAAATCACCTGTTGCAAACCTTTTTTTTCCTTCCTCGAACGGACTAGTTAAGGTGCGTTGATAACGACAAGACCAGGCTGAACGTCGTCGTCATCGCCGAGAGAGATAAATGTGCTCAGCCAGAAATTAATGGAAATTGCACCAAATTGCTGGATTGCAACCGCCTATTACAGGAGGCCTCCGAAAAACGGCGAAAAAGCTTCCGAAACAGGGCACAAATTTTGACGATGGAAGAAAAAAAAATTCTCGGCTAAAAGTTTAACCTGAAAGCAAAAACCGTAATTCAAAAAGGCCGTTGACTTTTTGATTGGAGTTTCCTCCGTTTACGTAAGGGTGCTAATTTTGATCCATTTCAAAAACGGTGAAATTATTACGGTTGTAAAATTTAAGGTGGCTCCCATACATCGTTGACGACAAATTGGGAGCATTTTTTAATTAAATTTCGCTTTACATGCTACAAATAACTATTATCACAAGAAGTGAAACAATATGGGAAATATCTTAATTTAGAAAATATTTCAAAGTCATCCTACTTTGTATCAAAATCAAGCTTCCAGCTAAAAAGTAAAACAAAAGTTCAATCAACTCACTCACGCGAGGATGTGAGCTACCAAAAAGAGAAACACAAGATTACTGTAATTGGGCGGAATTTGGCCAAGATCGTTAGAAGCTGCGAACGGGTAGTGAACCGGTTCAGCATTCAGCAAAAACATGACAGCCCGGGGGGCTTCGGATGCAGTTTTGAACGACGAGAAGTAGGAGTGCAATTCCGTTGAATGAGATCAAATTATTGCGGCGCCAATTTAAATTGCTATGTTTTTGGATCTCTTTTTTTATGATTTGTGTTTTGTTTTGATCACTTGTACTTGTGAGTAGTTGATGATATTTGGGAGGATCGTATGTTATTGGAAGAAACGATTTTATTTTTTAAGGGACATTTTTGTCAAATAATTGGTATTTACATAAAAAATTTCAAAGCATTGTATTTGTTCTTTCAATAAATAGAATGTGTCAAGTGATCTCTTCTGGATACATACTTATCTTTTGGCAATCACTAACAGAAACAAATCGAAAGAGGGCTCGTCTCGCCTCACTCATATACAAATATCAGTTAAGCTTGAAAAATGTATAAACTGATTACCAAGAGGATTCGATATGAAAACCGAATTCCCAAAACTAGAAATGTTTGCAAACTAGGCGACATACAGTATGTAAAAAAAATATTTACTCCTCTTGGGCACTATGCAGATTTTGTGATGAAAAATGCAAACAAATAAAATTTTGAAAGAAACCTAGTACTGCGATTTGTTCGGAAACTCTTGCCAAACATTTTGCTACAAAAAGTTCATGAAAAGATGATTCCTATAAAAAGCTCTAGATCAAATACTATGACAAAAATACAAAAAAGGTGCAAAAAAGATTGTACACCTTTCGAAAAATAAACATAAATACAGTTATTTTTTGGCAAATCTCCATAAATCCAGTGTCTCAACTCCAAATAGGCATCCTTGACTAATCAATAAAATAATTTGGATTGAATATAATGTTGACTATCTACTTAGTTCAAATGTTTATATAATTCTGGAAATTCTATATTAAACTTATCATTATTGAATTTTGCCAACTTTTAATTTATTTAAATATCAATATATAACCAAAGAATTGCTAAATAAACATTTTGGAGCAGATTTTACTTCGGTCATCCTATGTGCCATCGGAAAGGATATAAAATTTCCGATCTTTTGATACCCAAACATCTAGGTGTTCTATAAAACCCGCGTTTTTAAATACCTAGGTTAAAACGTTGTTATGGTTTCATTTGAGCAACCTACCAAAAATGTATGGACTTTCGTAATTTTTGTTCTCGTGGATCAAACTTACTTTTTGCCCAGGTATTTAAAAACGTGGGTTTTATAGAACACCTAGATGTTTGGGTATCAAAAGATCGGAGATTTTATGCCTTTTCCGATGCGGTCTATACAAGCCAGATGACACATGTCGCCATTTTGAATTTTCTTTGTGCTAAAATTTAGTGCTCATTTAGTGCTATTTAGTGCCCTATACCCCACATTTAGTGCCCTTATAGTTTCCATACAAATTGCCATACAAAATTTGAAATACAAGCCAGATGACACATGTCGCCATTTTGAATTTTCTTTGTGCTAAAATTTAGTGCTCATTTAGTGCTATTTAGTGCCCTATACCCCACATTTAGTGCCCTCATAGTTTCCATACAAATCGCCATACAAAAATTTGAAATACAAGCCAGATGACACATGTCGCCATTTTGAATTTTTTTTTGTGCTAAAATTTAGTGCTCATTTAGTGCTATTTAGTGCCCTATACCCCACATTTAGTGCCCTTATAGTTTCCATACAAATCTCCATACAAAATTTGAAATACAAGCCAGATGACACATGTCGCCATTTTGAATTTTCTTTGTGCTAAAATTTAGTGCTCATTTAGTGCTATTTAGTGCCCTATACCCAACATTTAGTGCCCTTATAGTTTCCATACAAATCGCCATACAAAGTTCAAAAGTCAAATTTCAGATGTCGCCATTTTGAATGTTTTTTCGTGCTGAAATTTAGTGCTCATTTAATGCTATTTAGTGCCCTATATCCCACATTTAGTGCCCTCATATTTTCCATACAAATCGCCATACAAAGTTCAAAAGTCAAATTTCAGATGTCGCCATTTTGAATGTTTTTTGTGCTTAAATTTAGTGCTCATTTAGTGCTATTAAGTGCCATATACCCCACATTTAGTGCCCTCATAGTTTCCATACAAATCGCCATACAAAGTTCAAAAGTCAAATTTCAGATGTCGCCATTTTGAATGTTTTTTGTGCTTAAATTTAGTGCTCATTTAGTGCTATTTAGTGCCCTATACCACTAATTTAGTGCCCTCATAGTTTCCCTACAAATCACCATACAAAGTTCAAAAGTCAAATTTCAGATGTCGCCATTTTGAATGTTTTTTGTGCTTAAATTTAGTGCTCATTTAGTGCTATTTAGTGCCCTATACCCCACATTTAGTGCCCTCATAGTTTCCATACAAATCGCCATACAAAGTTCAAAAGTCAAATTTCAGATGTCGCCATTTTGAATGTTTTTTCGTGCTAAAATTTAGTGCTCATTAAGTGCTATTTAGTGTCCTGTTACTAGAATTTAGTGCCCTTATAGTTTCCCTACAAATCGCCATACAAAGTTCAAAAGTCTAATTTCAGATGTCGCAATTTTGAATGTTTTTCAGTGCTAAAATTTAGTGCTCATTTAGTGCTATTAAGTGCCTTATACCCCACATTTAGTGCCCTCATAGTTTCCATACAAATCGCCATACAAAGTTCAAAAGTCAAATTTCAGATGTCGCCATTTTGAATGTTTTTTCGTGCTAAAATTTAGTGCTCATTTAGTGCTATTTAGTGCCCTATACCCCACATTTAGTGCCCTCATAGTTTCCATACAAATCGCCATACAAAGTTCAAAAGTCAAATTTCAGATGTCGCCATTTTGAATGTTTTTCAGTGTTAAAATTAAGTGCTCATTTAGTGATTTTTAGTGTCCTATACCCCGCATTCAGCGTCCTCATTGTTTTCATACAAATCGTCATAAAAAGCCTTCGGCTAAGTGCAAGTATGGGGCTAAAAATGTTTTTAGTTTGAATTTATACTTGATTTAACATATTTTCACACTGGAATGATTTAGTGCCTTCGACTTAGTGCAAGTATCGGACTGAAAATGATATTTTCTAAAAATTTCAACATGTTTAAACATATTTTCACACTGGAATGATTTAGTGCCTTCGACTATCGGACTATCAGTATCGGACTGAAAATGATATTTTCTTAAAATTCAAACTTGATTAAATATATTTTCTTACTGGAATAATTTAGTGCCTCCGACTAAGTGCAAGTATCGGACTGAAAATGATATTTTCTTAAAATTCAAACTTGATTGAACATATTTTCACACTGGAATGATTTAGTGCCTTTGACTAAGTGCAAGCATCGTGCTGAAAATGATATTTTCTTAAAATTCAAACTTGATTCAACATATTTCCACACTGGAATGATTTAGTGCCTTCGACTAAGTGCAAGTATCGGACTGAAAATGATATTTTCTTAAAATTCAAACTTGATTCAACATATTTTCACACTGGAATGATTTAGTGCCTTCGACTAAGTGCAAGTATCGGACTGAAAATGATATTTTCTTAAAATTCAAACTTGATTAAACATATTTCCACACTGGAAAGATTAAAAGCCTTCGACTAAATGCAAGTATTGGGCAAAAAATTCAAACATGAATCAACATATTTTCACACTGGAATGATTTAGTGCCTTCGACTAAGTGCAAGTATCGGACTGAAAATGATATTTTCTCAAAATTCAAACTTGATTCAACATATTTTCACACTGGAATGATTTAGTGCCTTCGACTAAGTGCAAGTATTGGGCTGAAAAATATATTTTCTTAGAATTTATACTTGATTCAACATATTTTCTAACTGGAATGATATAGTGCCTTCGACTAAGTGCAAGTTTCGGTCTGAAAACGAAATTTTTTTTAGAATTTATACATGAATTTTAAGAAAATATAACTTTCAGCCCGAAACTTGCACTTAATCGAAGGCACTAAATCATTCCAGTGTGAAAATATGTTTAATCAAGTTTGAATTTTAAGAAAATATCATTTTTTGTCCGATACTTGCACTTAGTTGAAGGCACTAAATTATTCCAGTAAGAAAATAAATTTAATCATGTTTGAATTTTAAGAAAATATCATTTTCAGCACGATGCTTGCACTTAGTCAAAGGCACTAAATCATTCCAGTGTGGAAATATGTTCAATCAAGTTTGAATTTTAAGAAAATATCATTTTTTGCCCGCTACTTGCATTTAGTCGAAGGCACTAAATCGTTCCAGTGTGAAAATATGTTGAATCAAGTTTGAATTTTAAGAAAATATATTTTTTTGCCCGCTACTTGCATTTAGTCGAAGGCACTAAATCGTTCCAGTGTGAAAATATGTTTAATCAAGTTTGAATTTTAAGAAAATATCATTTTTTGCCCGCTACTTGCACTTAGTCAAAGGCACTAAATTATTCCAGTAAGAAAATATATTTAATCATGTTTGAATTTTAAGAAAATATCATTTTCAGCACGATGCTTGCACTTAGTCAAAGGCAATAAATCATTCCAGTGTGGAAATATGTTCAATCAAGTTTGAATTTTTAGAAAATATAATTTTTTGCCCGCTACTTGCATTTAGTCGAAGGCACTAAATCGTTCCAGTGTGAAAATATGTTGAATCAAGTTTGAATTTTAAGAAAATATCATTTTTTGCCCGCTACTTGCATTTTGTCGAAGGCACTAAATCGTTCCAGTGTGGAAATATGTTTAATCAAGTTTGAATTTTAAGAAAATATCATTTTCAGTCCGATACTTGCACTTAGTCAAAGGCACTAAATTATTCCAGTAAGAAAATATATTTAATCATGTTTGAATTTTAAGAAAATATCATTTTCAGCACGATGCTTGCACTTAGTCAAAGGCACTAAATCATTCCAGTGTGGAAATATGTTCAAACAAAGTTGAATTTTTAGAAAATATAATTTTTTGCCCGCTACTTGCATTTTGTCGAAGGCACTAAATCGTTCCAGTGTGGAAATATGTTTAATCAAGTTTGAATTTTAAGAAAATATCATTTTCAGTCCGATACTTGCACTTAGTCAAAGGCACTAAATTATTCCAGTAAGAAAATATATTTAATCATGTTTGAATTTTAAGAAAATATCATTTTCAGCACGATGCTTGCACTTAGTCAAAGGCACTAAATCATTCCAGTGTGGAAATATGTTCAATCAAGTTTGAATTTTAAGAAAATATCATTTTCAGTCCGATACTTGCACTTAGTCAAAGGCACTAAATTATTCCAGTAAGAAAATATATTTAATCATGTTTGAATTTTAAGAAAATATCATTTTCAGCACGATGCTTGCACTTAGTCAAAGGCACTAAATCATTCCAGTGTGGAAATATGTTCAATCAAGTTTGAATTTTTAGAAAATATAATTTTTTGCCCGCTACTTGCATTTAGTCGAAGGCACTAAATCGTTCCAGTGTGAAAATATGTTGAATCAAGTTTGAATTTTAAGAAAATATCATTTTTTGCCCGCTACTTGCATTTTGTCGAAGGCACTAAATCGTTCCAGTGTGGAAATATGTTTAATCAAGTTTGAATTTTAAGAAAATATCATTTTTTGCCCGCTACTTGCACTTAGTCAAAGGCACTAAATTATTCCAGCAAGAAAATATATTTAATCATGTTTGAATTTTAAGAAAATATCATTTTCAGCACGATGCTTGCACTTAGTCAAAGGCACTAAATCATTCCAGTGTGGAAATATGTTCAATCAAGTTTGAATTTTAAGAAAATATTATTTTTTACCCGCTACTTGCATTTAGTCGAAGGCACTAAATCGTTCCAGTGTAAAAATATGTTCAATCAAGTTTGAATTTTAAGAAAATATAATTTTTTGCCCGATACTTGCATTTAGTCGAAGGCACTAAATCGTTCCAGTGTGGAAATATGTTTAATCAAGTTTGAATTTTAAGAAAATATCATTTTTTGCCCGCTACTTGCACTTAGTCAAAGGCACTAAATTATTCCAGCAAGAAAATATATTTAATCAGGTTTGAATTTTAAGAAAATATCATTTTCAGCACGATGCTTGCACTTAGTCAAAGGCACTAAATCATTCCAGTGTGGAAATATGTTCAATCAAGTTTGAATTTTAAGAAAATATTATTTTTTGCCCGCTACTTGCATTTAGTCGAAGGCACTAAATCGTTCCAGTGTGAAAATATGTTCAATCAAGTTTGAATTTTAAGAAAATATAATTTTAAGAAAATATCATTTTTTGCCCGCTACTTGCATTTAGTCGAAGGCACTAAATCGTTCCAGTGTGAAAATATGTTGAATCAAGTTTGAATTTTGAGAAAATATCATTTTTTGCCCGCTACTTGCATTTAGTCGAAGGCACTAAATCGTTCCAGTGTGAAAATATGTTTAATCAAGTTTGAATTTTAAGAAAATATAATTTTAAGAAAATATCATTTTTTGCCCGCTACTTGCATTTAGTTGAAGGCACTAAATCGTTCCAGTGTGAAAATATGTTGAATCAAGTTTGAATTTTGAGAAAATATCATTTTTTGCCCGCTACTTGCATTTAGTCGAAGGCACTAAATCGTTCCAGTGTGAAAATATGTTGAATCAAGTTTGAATTTTAAGAAAATATAATTTTTTGCCCGATACTTGCATTTTGTCGAAGGCACTAAATCGTTCCAGTGTGGAAATATGTTTAATCAAGTTTGAATTTTAAGAAAATATCATTTTCAGTCCGATACTTGCACTTAGTCAAAGGCACTAAATTATTCCAGTAAGAAAATATATTTAATCATGTTTGAATTTTAAGAAAATATCATTTTCAGCACGATGCTTGCACTTAGTCAAAGGCACTAAATCATTCCAGTGTGAAAATATTTTCAATCATTCCAGTGTGAAAATATGTTAAATCAAGTATGCACTTAGCCGAAGGCTTTATATGACGATTTGTATGAAAACAATGAGGGCGCTAAATGCGGGGTATAGGACACTAAATAGCACTGAGTGAGCACTTAATTTTAGCACTGAAAACATTTAAAATGGCTACATCTGAAATTTGACTTTTGAACTTTGTATGGCGATTTGTATGGAAACTATGAGGGCACTAAATGTGGGGTATAGGGCACTAAATAGCACTAAATGCGCGCTAAATTTTAGCACTGAAAAACATTCAAAATGGTGACATCTGAAATTTGACTTTTGAACTTTGTATGGCGATTTGTATGGAAACTATGAGGGCACTAAATGTGAGATATAGGGCACTAAATAGCACTAAATGAGCACTAAATTTTAGCACGAAAAAACATTCAAAATGGCGACTTCTGAAATTTGACTTTTGAACTTTGTATGGCGATTTGTATGGAAACTATGAGGGCACTAAATGTGGGATATAGGGCACTAAATAGCACTAAATGAGCACTAAATTTTAGCACGAAAAAACATTCAAAATGGCGACATCTGAAATTTGACTTTTGAACTTTGTATGGCGATTTGTATGGAAAATATGAGGGCACTAAATGTTGGGTATAGGGCACTAAATAGCACTAAATGAGCACTAAATTTTAGCACAAAGAAAATTCAAAATGGCGACATGTGTCATCTGGCTTGTATTTCAAATTTTGTATGGAGATTTGTATGGAAACTATAAGGGCACTAAATGTGGGGTATAGGGCACTAAATAGCACTAAATGAGCACTAAATTTTAGCACAAAAAAAATTCAAAATGGCGACATGTGTCATCTGGCTTGTATTTCAAATTTTTGTATGGCGATTTGTATGGAAACTATGAGGGCACTAAATATGGGGTATAGGGCACTAAATAGCACTAAATGAGCACTAAATTTTAGCGCAAAGAAAATTCAAAATGGCGACATGTGTCATCTGGCTTGTATTTCAAATTTTGTATGGCAATTTGTATGGAAACTATAAGGGCACTAAATGTGGGGTATAGGGCACTAAATAGCACTAAATGAGCACTAAATTTTAGCACAAAGAAAATTCAAAATGGCGACATGTGTCATCTGGCTTGTATAGACCTTCCGATGCCACATAGGTTGACTTGTGAATTGTGGACCGGTTCGGATGCCGGCGGATTTTCCTACGACGTAATTCCGGGTTGGTACGAAATTCCAACGAAAAATCTATTCTATCGATAAAAAGACTCCCAAAACGGTGTTATATCCACTCCAAAATTATTATTTAGCAATTCTATGGTAATATATTGACAAAAATCAAACCATCCACATTAACGACCCCCGGGTCTTTTGTGGTCTCTATTGCAAGTTTCTGCTCGAACCTAGGAGTCCGAAGGCTTGAATGGGGAGAGCACCCAAACCTCTTTCTACTCCAAGGAACCTTCCACCCAGTGTTTGAACTGACGACCTTTGGATTGCGAGTCCAACCGCCGCCAGCGATTCCACCGGAGTAGGCTTGGTTTGGTGTGTTGTTTGTACTTATGGCATGGAGACGACTCCTACACCTGGAATGACTTAACGGCCTAACAACCAAGGCCGGGACCGACATTTTACTTCCTCATCCGATGGAAGGTTGGAGCAGATGGGAATCGAATCCAGAATCATCCGCTTACAAAGCGGACAGCGTAACCATTCGGCCACGCACTGCCATATTGACATTTAGTTGAATTAAAAGTTTGCAAAATTCAATAATGATAAGTTTTATATAGAATTTACAGAGTTATATAAACTTTTATACTAAGTAATTAGTAAACTTTATATTCAATCCAAATTATTTTTTTAATCAGTCAAGGATGCCTATTTGGAGTTGGGAGCCTGGATTTATGGTGATTTGTCAACAAATTCCTTTATGTTTGTTAATTTTTCGAAAGGTGTACAAACTTTTTTTGCACCATTTTTGATTTCTGTAATAGTATGTGTTATATAACTTTTTATAGAAATAATTTTTTCATGAGCTTTTTGTAGCAAAATGTTCGGCATGAGTTTCTGAACAAAACGTACTAGGTTTCTGTAAAACTTTAACCTTCCCTTGGTATTAAAAAAAAATCACACATAAGGTACTGGGGTCCTTTTCGACCCCAAACTTTAAAAAATCGTCAAAAATCCAGTTTTTGACCGATTCCGGTTCTTTTGGTCACAAATGAAAGCTTAGAACGTCCCCTTTCCGAAACCGACCCGGAAAACCGGATTTGGTCACTGTGGCCACCGGGAATCGGCTACAACCGAAAAAAGGCCTTTTTGAGACCCCAACTTTGACGACCTGTATCTCCGGCAAATTTAAACCAATCAGGATGCTCCGGGTTGCATTCGACAGGTATATACCTGTACTTTGACCTCAAATATTAATATCAGGGCCAGGTGACCTACCGGTTCTGTAAATCCGGAACATCCGAAAAGTTCATATTTTACTGTTTTTCACGTATATGTGATACCAATACTCTCTTGATAGTTGAAATTGATCCATAAAACTTACTAAAAACACAATACACGATTGCCAGAACCACTCTGGAGTGTTAGTGGCCACTTCCGGGTAACCTGGAACCGGTTCCCGGATACCCGATGAACGGCCAATTTGATTTTTTGTTGAAAACCCATCATGTCGCATATCAAACTTCATGAAATTGAAAGATATGTCCATCTTTGGCCATGCCGTTAATCGCTGAGCCATCCTGGCCAATCTGGAACCGGTTACCTGTGGCCCCTTGGGGACACTTCCGGAATATGAGAGAAACCCTATCATCCGACATATCAAACTTCATGAAATTGAAAGATATGTCAATCTACGGTCATGCCAATGTTCGCTGACCCATCCTGGCCAATTTGGAACCGGTTACCGGTAGCCCCTTTGGGGACACTCCCGGAATATGAGAGAAACCCTATCATCCGACATATCAAACTTCATGAAATTGAATGATATGTCAATCTACGGTCATGCCAATGTTCGCTGACCCATCCTGGCCAATTTGGAACCGGTTACCGGTGGCCCCTTGGGGACACTTCCGGAATATGAGAGAAACCCTATCATCCGACATATCAAACTTCATGAAATTGAAAGATATGTCTATTTACGGTCATGCCGTTGTTCGCTGACCCATCCTGGCCAATCTGGAACCGGTTACCGGTGGCCCCTTGGGGACACTCCCGGAATATGAGAGAAACCCTATCATCCGACTTATCAAACTTCATGAAATTGAAAGATATGTCTATTTACGGTCATGCCGTTGTTCGCTGACCCATCCTGGCCAATCTGGAACCGGTTACCGGTGGCCCCTTGGGGACATTCCAGGAATATGAGAGAAACCCTATCATTCGACGCATCAAACTTCATGAAATTGAAAGATATGTCAACCAACGGTCAGCGAACCGTAGATGTCCGTAGATTGACGTAGTTTTCAATTTCATGAAGTTTGATATGTCGGATGGTAGGGTTACTTTCATATTCCGGGAGTGTCCCCAAGGGGCCATCGATAACCGGTTCCAGATTGGCCAGGATGGGTCAGCGAAAATTGGCAGATTGACATATCTTTCAATTTCATGAAGTTTGATATGTCGGATGATAGGGTTTCTCTCATATTCCGGAAGTGTCCCCAAGGGGCCACCGGTAACCAGTTCCAAATTGGCCAGGATGGGTCAGCGAACATTGGCATGACCGTAGATTGACATATCTTTCAATTTCATGAAGTTTGATATGTCGGATGATAGGGTTTCTCTCATATTCCGGGAGTGTCCCCAAGGGGCCACCAGTAACCGGTTCCAGAATGACCATGATGGGTCAGCGAACAACGGCATGACCGTAGATTGACATATCTTTCAATTTCATGAAGTTTGATAAGTCGGATGATAGGGTTTCTCTCATATTCCGGGAGTGTCCCCAAGGGGCCACCGGCAACCGGTTCCAGATTGGCCAGGATGGCTCAGCAAACAACGGCATGAGCAAACCGTAGATTGACATATCTTTCAATTTCATGAAGTTTGATGCGTCGGATGATAGGGTTTCTCTCATATTCCGGGAGTTTCCCCAAGGGGCCACCAGTAACCGGTTCCAGAATGACCATGATGGGTCAGCGAACAACGGCATGACCGTAAATAGACATATCTTTCAATTTCATGAAGTTTGATATGTCGGATGATAGGGTTTCTCTCATATTCCGGGAGTGTCCCCAAGGGGCTACCGGTAACCGGTTCCAGAATGACCATGATGGGTCAGCGAACAACGGCATGACCGTAGATTGACATATCTTTCAATTTCATGAAGTTTGATATGTCGGATGATAGGGTTTCTCTCATATTCCTGGAATGTCCCCAAGGGGCCACCGGGAACAGGTTCCAGATTGGCCAGGATGGCTCAGCGAACAACGGCATGACCGTAAATAGACATATCTTTCAATTTCATGAAGTTTGATAAGTCGGATGATAGAGTTTCTCTCATATTCCGGGAGTGTCCCCAAGGGGCTACCGGTAACCGGTTCCAGAATGACCATGATGGGTCAGCGAACATTGGCATGACCGTAGATTGACATATCTTTCAATTTCATGAAGTTTGATATGGCGGATGATAGGGTTTCTCTCATATTCCGGAAGCGGTCCCAAGGGGCCACCAGTAACCGGTTCCAAATTGGCCAGGATGGGTCAGCGAACATTGGCATGACCGTAGATTGACATAGCTTTCAATTTCATTAAGTTTGATATGTCGGATGATAGGGTTTCTCTCATATTCCTGGAATGTCCCCAAGGGGCCACCGGGAACCGGTTCCAGATTGGCCAGGATGGCTCAGCGAACAACGGCATGACCGTAAATAGACATATCTTTCAATTTCATGAAGTTTGATAAGTCGGATGATAGGGTTTCTCTCATATTCCGGAAGTGTCCCCAAAGGGGCTACCGGTAACCGGTTCCAAATTGGCCAGGATGGGTCAGCGAACAATGGCATGACCGTAGATTGACATATCTTTCAATTTCATGAAGTTTGATATGTCGGATGATAGGGTTTCTCTCATATTCCGGAAGTGTCCCCAAGGGGCCACAGGTAACCGGTTCCAGATTGGCCAGGATGGCTCAGCGATTAACGGCATTACCAAAGATGGACATATCTTTCAATTTCATGAAGTTTGATATACGACATGGTGGGTTTTCAACAAAAAAATCAAATTGGCCGTTCATCGGGTACCCGGGAACCGGTTTCAGGTTACCCGGAAGTGGCCACTAACACTCCAGAGTGGTTCTGGCAATGGTGTTTTGTGTTTTTAGTATGTTTTATGGATCAATTTCAACTATCATGAGAGTATTGGTATCACATATACGTGAAAAACAGTATAATATGAAATTTTCGGATGTTCCGGATTTACAGAACCGGTAGGTCACCTGGCCCTGATATTAATATTTGTGGTCAAAGTACAGGTATATACCTGTCGAATGCAACCCGGAGCATCCTGATTGGTTTAAATTTGCCGGAGATACAGGTCGTCAAAGTTGGGGTCTCAAAAAGGCCTTTTTTCGGTTGTAGCCGATTCCCGGTGGCCACAGTGACCAAATCCGGTTTTCCGGGTCGGTTTCGGAAAGGGGACGTTCTAAGCTTTCATTTGTGACCAAAAGAACCGGAATCGGTCAAAAACTGGATTTTTGACGATTTTTTAAAGTTTGGGGTCGAAAAGGACCCCAATACCTTTAAAGTAACTTTTGTTATGGACGCTCCCCTAGGGGTCGTCCGAGGTTTATTTGTTATGTGAAATGTGTATTTATACTATAAATTTAATGTCAGAAAATTTGAAGGCTCTAGCATGTATATAACAAAAGTTATGGCAAATTTAATTTTCAAAAAGGCCGAAAAGGACCCCAATACCGTAGGAAGGTTAAATTGTTTACATGTCACAAAATGTGCATTGTGCCCAAGGGATGTAAATACTTTGTTTACATACTGTAGGTATTTAAAAACCATAAGGGGAGAGTCGAAGGCCGTGTTACGCTTCATAACTTGTTTTAAAAAAATGTATGAACAAATTTAAAGATGGAGAAGAGGGATTCAACAAATTTATTTTTTTGCTATTTGGACGGGACTTAAAAGACGAGTGTCGTGTGAGCAGCAGCGCCGAGAAGATGGATTTTTGTGGCGTTCTTTTTGTGCTGTATTCGTGATCGTGTTCATGTCGAATTATGTGGAAGGTGCGAAGCCGCGTTTTAGGATTCTTGTGTCTTTGTTGTTTTATTTGTGTTTCCATCTGGAGTATTAGTTTTAAAATTATTTTCATTTTTTACAGCTTCCTGGAATTATTTTAAATCAAATGTTTACATGTAAATTTGTCTACTCACTATATGATTTATTTAAATGTTCATATTATTCCTTATCCTATTCCTTTCCTGTAATATACCATCTCCTCATACCATATATGATCAAATTGCTTAAATTAACGAAACTTTCTAAAACAGCATGGGAACCATCTGGAGCATTTATATTTTAAATAACTGTTTTTTTTACAGCTTCCTGGAATCATCTTGATTGTATTTATTATATTTATTTTATTTACTATATTTATTATATTTATTATTTATCATTATTACAAAACTATATGCTTATTAGATAATACACTACAGACTCACATTTACACTTACAAACATTCAAATCATTAAATACATTACGCACTCAACCATTTTCATCGGCCCGATGAAATTCCCCTAACCCCCATTCCAAACCTCCCAAAAATATTCCGTTCACTTTTAAAAGTCGCATGGGTTCCCTGCACTTTTGCCACTAGTGAACAACAAAAACATCCCCTCTCAAAGTCCCACGGGACTGTATGGGCGTAGCCTTGGAGCACAGTGTGGACATTTACGTTCTTAGATATTCTTGGTTGTACCGGGCAGCAATCAAATTGTCTAAGAATATTGAATTGACCATTGTGGCACCCCCTACAGCGTGGTGCAGACCCGTTATGCTATGCTATGCTATGCTATTTGGACGGGACTTAAAAGACTTTAATTTTCTTGTTTCTTATTCTTTTATTCGCTGTAATTCAGCAACCAGAGGTACAACACTCAATGTCTCTTTGGCAATTTTGTTGATCGTTGCAAAAAAATTAGGAATGGATTCTATTTTTAAAATCGAAAATTAAAATCAAACATTAAGTGGCTGAAAAAAATCAAGTAAAATTTCTATTTTTCAAAAAAAATTTTTTTTAGGAAAATCCTAGGCGGCAAAATGTTTGTCTATACTTTTCTATAGCTCAAAAGTTGCGGTTTTTTGTCCCCTGAAACATATAAAAAAAATCAAAAACTAAAAATTGTAGATTTTGTGAAATTGTTGTTTTGTGATTTTTTTTAACAGTCCTCATCAACCTACAAATTTGCCGAAGACACCAAACCGATCAAAAAAGTCCTTAAAAAGATACAGATTTTCGAATATTTACTAGGGTGGGTACGTTTTTCAAAAAGTTCTCGGATCAAGTTTCAGTATGGTTCCCCTTGTAGGGCATGCCCATAGGGACTTTCATGCCAAATATCAGCTCATTTGGTTGTAAACTGGCTGCGCGCATCAGGGTTAAAGTTTACATGGGAATTACTATGGGAAATTGGAACTTTTTGTTCAAACGCTCCTACAGGTCTGGGGAAATCACGCGCCAACTTCTGGTATGGTCAGGCCTATGGGGAATGGTCTGGAGAACACTTTTCCCGAAGAGAGCATATGGATTCGTTGTCCCTAGACCTGGCGCATCGGCAATCAATCCGATGTCTCCGGAATCAAAGGTTTTCCCTCAAAAAGCATCAAATTTTCCTTAGCATGCTATGAAAGTTTGATGAACACCACGACGCCATTCGTCAGACAGCTACCACGTGGTTGAAATATTTGCAAAAAAATTACAAATTTGCTATGCAAAGATTCTGAATTCAACTAAATAATATCAGGATTACTCGAAATGATCATTTTCTAGTTAAAAGAAGG
Source organism: Culex pipiens pallens (assembly GCF_016801865.2). Taxonomy (NCBI): domain Eukaryota; kingdom Metazoa; phylum Arthropoda; class Insecta; order Diptera; family Culicidae; genus Culex; species Culex pipiens. The sequence continues at coordinate 76,803,003 of NC_068939.1, read as the reverse complement.
TTTGCAATTAAATATTCCAGCCGTTTCTCACCCACGTGGTAGCTGCCTGACGTATGGCGTCGCGGTGTTTATCAAACTTTCATAGCATGCTAAGGAAAATTTGATGCTTTTTGAGGGAAAACCTTTGATTCCGGAGACATCGGATTGATTGCCGATGCGCCAGGTCTAGGGACAACGAATCCATATGCTCTCTTCGGGAAAAGTGTTCTCCAGACCATTCCCCATAGGCCTGACCATACCAGAAGTTGGCGCGTGATTTCCCCAGACCTGTAGGAGCGTTTGAACAAAAAGTTCCAATTTCCCATAGTAATTCCCATGTAAACTTCAACCCTGATGCGCGCAGCCAGTTTACAACCAAATGAGCTGATATTTGGCATGAAAGTCTCTATGGGCATGCCCTACAAGGGGAACCATACTGAAACTTGATCCGGGAACTTTTTGAAAAACGTACCAACCCTAATATTTACGTACCATTTTTTATGGAGAGCTGCCAAAAGTGTATGGAGCCTTGCATGGGTGAATAAAAACACAAAATGGCTTGAGTTTGATCCAATAAAAAAAATACCCTTGGGTCATTCTCTACCAACTCAAACGAAATCGGGGAAAGTTGCCCCGACCCCTCTTCGATTAGCGTGAAACTTTGTCCTAAGGGGTAACTTTTGTCCCTGATCACGAATCTGAATCCTTTTTTTGATATCTCGGGACGGAGGGGCGGTACGACCCCTTCCATTTTTGAACATGCGAAAAAATACGTGTTTTTCAATAATTTGCAGCCTGAAACGGTGATGAGATAGAAATTTGGTGTCAAAGGGTCTTTTATGTAAAATTAGTCGCCCCATTTGATGGCGTACTCAGAATTTCAAAAAAAAAATAGTTTTCATCGAAAAAAAACACTGAAAAAGTTTTAAAAACTGTGCCATTTTTCGTAACTCAACTGTAAATTTTTTTGGAACATGTCATTTTAAGGGAAATTTAATATACTTTTTGAATCTACATTGACCCAGAAGTGTCATTTTTTCATTTAGAACAAAAATTTTCATTTTAAAATTTCGTGTTTTTTCTAACATTGCAGGGAAATTTTTTAGAGTGTAGTTATGTTGAACAAAGTTGTAGAGCAGACAATTACAAAAAATTTGATATATAAACATAAGGGGTTTGCTTATAAACGTCATGAGTTATCGCGATTATACGAAAAAATGTTTTGAAAAGGTTGGTCGTCGTCGATCATGGCCATTCATCGTCGCCCGCGACAGACACGAACGACGAAACAAAGAGAAACGCAAAAAGTAACTTTTTCAAAAAAATTTCAACAGAAAATATTTATAATTGAAGAACTAAAAAATGCTAATGTAAAATAAAGTTGAAGTATAATTATTGATGCGTCTGTGCCTTCAAGGATATTTTTAAATGGAATTCTCATAAGCAAAATGCATGAGAAATCACAATTATCATTTAAAATATAAGAGAAAAACGATTATAAAAAAATCAATAAATTGGATTTTTTTCAAAATTATTTAAAATGATGAACTACATGTTAAATCATGTACTGTAAATTAAGATTAAAATAAGACTGTTTGAAGTTGCCAATATTATAAAAGCCAAAATTCATTATAAAATTTTGAGACCAAGCCCATGTTTTATGGCATCAAATATCCTTAAACAAAAACAGAAATATTTCCACCAAATATTTCCAAACAACGCCAACGGCATCATCTTACGAGCTGTCTCGGATTCACCACGTTTAGCGAGCATCGTAGTACCATTTTCCCGCAACACACAAAATCCCATCCATTTATCCATCCCTTAACGACTCGAGCCACCCCACCGTCACTTCCAACCCCCTCGTTTCATTTCCACACCAAAGAAAATTGCTCCGGTAATCGTATCTTCCAACACACGCACAGAAAAAAAATCAACAAAAAAAATACTCACCCCTCACCAATTCACCCACCAACACCACCCTAACAAAAGTCCTTCTTGGTGTTGGTGACCCTCCTAAACCAGTGTTAGTGCCTACTTTGATGGTATTGGCGAAATTGCTTTCAATGTGTGCGCGAGTTTTCCACCACCCCCCGCAAACAGCGTCTTAATCTTACCTGTACTTGTGAGCCAAACGGCCTTCTTTGACTGTGTTGGTTTTGCCGGGAAAACCGTCCTCGACCACCGTCGACGGCCGATGATGGCCTCCGAAGGCAAATGGTTGCCGGAAAATGCGACTTTTCTTTGGAAAAGTCTTTCAAAATGAGTTTTTTGTTCTGCTTCTTGAAAAAAAATTGAAAATTTGACAATTTAATCGGGAAAATTGCGGAAAAATCGTGAAAATTCCACAAAAACAAACAAATTTTCCCGGCACTTTTCCACCAGACTGTAAATAATTTTCCCGGCTCTCACACCAAATTAGCGCCGTGCTGATGGTGGTGTTGGTGTGTGCGAGATAATTACGCTTGTGTTTTGCGCTCTCTCATCAGCTAATGAGTGGACAAGTCACGACGACAACGAGACGGGGTCATGAATGGGAAAACGGTTTTCCCGAGTGTTCCAGTTTTTCCACAACCGCGAGCGTAAACTTTTCATCAACTCTCCCAGACAGTTGGGCGGGGGGCGAGGGAGGTTTTCTAGAGTAAATGAAATTTTATGCTAATTAAGCGGTCGTCTGCTCTCGGCTTTGGCTTTGGCAAGTTGATGTTAATTAGACGTGATGAACTTGACCCAGATTTAAGAGAGCAAATGAAAATCGGCGCACTTTAAAGTTGCGAACTACGTTTTTGTTAAGGGATGGTTTCGGATCGATGAAAGTAATTATCGCGCGGCACTAGAGTAGGGGCACCTTCCGGGGTGCAGATTTATTGATTTTTCTCTGTTTTTGTTGCGGATTTTAGCCGGCGAGACGGCGACCATTGATGGGTTTTGTTTTGATTGATTGCACTACACCGGCCACGTTGATTACAGTTGGTTCACATTGTTCAATGGTACTCGAGGCCTAATTAAATTATTTATTGGAATGGCCGACGGTATTGTGTGGTGGATCGGATTTTCATTTGTTAAAAACTTACAGCTTTTTTGTTTCTAGTGGAATCAGGTCATTTGGTTGATTGCTTCCGGGATTGATGATTTTTTTTCGAATTTAATCGTTGAAACCTTTCATCGTAGTGATTTAGTGGTTATTTATTTGCCATTTGAACTGTTAGCAAAAGTTGATTTTTTTGTTGCCATAAACATGTTATATGAACTTTTTTATAAAGTGTACAAATAATTCAAACAATTTTTTTAAGGTATAATTGTTTAAATATAATTCTAAAATATTTAAAAGCTTTTATTCACGTATTATTCCGAGCAACAAATGCCCAAATAGTCATTACGGTCTGTTATGAAGATAAAAAAAATTGTTTCTTCTTCTTTTCAAAATGTCTAAAGGGTCATAATTCTTAAATTTTGTAAAAAAGTCTTCAAAAATATTTGGACAGTCAGGAATGTTTTTGTGGGAAAACAAAATGCCGACGGCACTTCCATTTTTTAGGATTTCTCTTGCAAAGATTATTATTTTTCAAATTTAAGGATAACGACAGTTTTCAGACAACTTTTGTTCAACTTAAATCATTTTCCAAAGACGACAGCTTGCCTGGTATCGACTTATTTAATGTCTGCAAAAAAAAAAAAAGCATCGCAGGTTACTCTTCTTTCCACTGTGTGTTAAAAACTCGAGTTGTGGCGTGAAAATCTTCGGGTTGACTATTCTTTTAAAAACTGCTGTTCAACTAAAATGGCTGTCCTCGACTGATTTCTGCTTTCTTTTTGGCATTTTCCCTAAAACTGTTTTTAAAAGCTCGTGGAGTCAAGATGACGGAACTTTTCCGTTTTTTTTTTCTCTTTTTAATTCACTTTTCATTACAAAAACACGATATTAAAATAGTAGTTTATGCAATAAGTTGCAAAAAGAGGATTTTTTCAGCACGAGTCGTACATTTATCCAACGAGGTTCACCGAGTTGGATAAATACGACGAGTGCTGAAAAAATCAAGTTTTGCAACGAGTTCCATACAACATTTTTTGCAATTTCGAAAAACACCCATTGAGTGAAATTTTAAGTCAAATTTTTATTTATTTTGTCAATAATCGTTTAAATCAAAAAAATGTTGAAAGGTGTTAATTTTCGAAACAAGTGCAGAAAAGTTCAACTTTTCAGCACCCATTTCAGTGCTGAAAAACAGAACTTTTCAGCATTTTTTTTTTGAAAAGTGTTGCTATTCGATTCTGTTATTTTTGGTACAGAAAAGTAGGCTATTTCGTCATTCAAGAATGACAGAAAAAGTAAGTAGTTTCACGACGGAATTGCAAAAAAATATTTAAGTGTACCGTTTCCAATTTGGAACCATTTTTAGTTCAAATTTGAGTTTGTTCATTGATTAAGCTGAAGCCGTCTATTCTTTTTCATTTTTTTTAATATTTCAATTTAACCCTCTACTGCCCAAATTTTTTTTTCGAAGATTTTTATTTTTCCCTTGTTCAGGAGGTCATTTTGAGCAACTTTTGTTCTACGAAAAACTTTACATCCCTTGTTTTATGTTTTTCTTGTTTAATTTTTAAGTATTTTAATTTGCATTTATTTTGTTTAGTTAATGTTTGTTTTTGGTCGTATTTGGCCTATTCTACCACCTCCTTTCATTACATTTTGCCTATCTAATTTCTTCATGTTTTTACAGTCACTTTTTAAATTTTTTGCTTGTTTTTCGAATTTTCTGCTATAAAATGGCACCATTATCATTTAAGTTGTAAAAAAATGCGTAGAGGCATAGTCTGGGGCACTGGAAAAATTACTGCATACTTCTTTTTACTTAAAATATAGAAAATTTTTGTAAAAAAACACAGCGAAAGTTGACCCCTAAAAAATGACATTTTTAAAAACATTGGCAAGGTCACATAAAACAAGTTAAACCTCCAACTTACAAATTTTCTAAAATTTTAAAAGTTCTTCTTTCCAATTCTTTATAAAGATCAAAAATTGGTTGAAATTGATTTTTGGCGATTTTTTAAATCGAAGCCCGTCATTACCGTTTGCTTTTTTAGTTTTTTCATGTTTTTACCGCTATTGTTTTTATTTCTTGCTTGTTTTTCACATTTTCTACTATGGAATGATACAATTATCATTTAAATAGTAAAAAAAGCCTAGTCGCATAGTCTGGTACATTACAAAAATGACTGCATAATTATTTTCACATAGATCTTAGGAAATTTTAATGAAAAACACAGCCAAAGTTGGCCATAGAAAAATAGTAGTTTATGCAACAAGTTGCAAAAAGAGGATTTTTTCAGCAAGAGTCGTACATTTATCCAACGAGGTTCACCGAGTTGGATAAATACGAAGAGTGCTGAAAAAATCAAGTTTTGCAACGAGTTCCATACAACATTTTTTGCAATTCCGAAAAACACCCATTGAGTGAAATTTTAAGTTAAATTTTCATGTATTTTGTCAATGAACTGTTTGAATAAAAAAAATGTTGAAAAGTATTACTTTTCGAAACAAGTGCTGAAAAGTTCAACTTTTCAGCATCCATTTCAGTGCTGAAAAGTAGAACTTTTCAGCATTTATTTTGAAAAGTGTTGCTATTCGAATCTGTTATTTTTGGTACAGAAAAGTAGGCTATTTCGTCGTTCAAGAATGACAGGAAAAGTAAGTAGTTTCACGACGGAATTGCAAAAAAATCATTTTTGAAAAGATTTGCAAGGTCACATAAAATAAGTAAAACTTCCAAACCTGAAATTATATTAAAAAAATAGAGTTTTTATTTCCAACGCTCAAGAGACCAAATATCGGTTGAATAATTGATTTTTGGCGAATTTTCAGATCGAAGCCCACCTAGAAACGGGGTTGGGTTGTAGAGGGTTAACGATTTTTTGTTCCAACATGAATCACAATTTTTCGGTTATACGCTTCTTGAAGGCAGCCTAGATTTTTTTTCTCATTGTTTATATAACTTTGTGTGCAATGCAATCATTGACTTTCTGGTTGACGATCATCGATTATATTGATGATTTTTATAACATAACAATGAATATAAAAATCGTTACTAAAAAGTATCAACACGTGTCTGGAACTATTCTGAACAACAAGGAGAAAGAATTTTGGCAAAATATTGTCAGGGAAGAAAAAAATATCTTTGATCGAAAATCATGACAAAGATGGAATTCATCCCGTTAATTGGATCCAAAACTCTCATATTTGTTTGGATTATGATATGTTTGACCTCTAAAGGGAATAATTCTTTAAATTTTATTTTCATCATTTTTTCATTTAATCACCGAAAAAAGTCTATGATTATGGAAATTTACTCAATGTGTTCTGGAAATTTTAATTCCAGAGTGGCGGCGGTGGTGATGACATATTGAGAAAATGCGTTTCGAAATTTAACAGGCAAAAGAGACGCAGATCTAGAATTTGGTGTTGAAAGGTATAAAAAAAAGAAAAAAGAAAAAAAGTACAATATTTGATTATCCGAAAATTCATATAAAACAAAAAAAAATTTCAATCATCTTTACAAAGGGTAGCATGAACTTTAGTCCCCAGAAACACAAGCACTTTGATCTGCTGAACGGATTTTCTCCAAAGTTTGTGTGGAGAATTAGAGCGGTTCGTCGCTGTTGCATATAATCCAAACATTGAATACAATATGTAGGAGATCCGAAACGTACTATGCACACTTTATGCTTAAAAAAAATATTAACAGTAAATTTAGTTCTAAGTAAAAAATAAAGAAAAGAAAATATTTGACGGAACATTTTTAATTGAGGAATGAAATTTTCTCTTCAATAATAAAATCTTTTTTATTTTCTTTTTAAAAATAAATCAATCATTGTAGATTTAATTTAGGATAATCTATTGAAGCCACTTCCTTACTTTTTCTCATAACTTTTGCAAATTAATGGGTAAAAATGGTATTTGAAAAAATCCAACATCTTTATGAAACAGCCTCAATTTCAAAAATGTTCGAGAAGAAAAGTTAGGGAATTTTGTGCACTTTTTTTGTTCTTTCATAGTTAGACAAGACTGTATCACACTTTTGGTTGATGTTGGAAAAGTAAATTTTAGTTTCATCCCTATATCTAGGCACCTTTATAAGACCTGAGACCAGCTGTTACCAAGAAGTAAACAATTATTCAAAAAATATGAGTGATTTTCAAACTTTAAAAAATCTTGGAAAATAGGTACAATCAACTGAAACTTTTTAAAATTATAGTGTCGGCTTTATTTTGTATTTTTTTCTGCAATCAAATCTGTAAAAAAATTGTTTTCAACAAACATAACTAAATCACATGATACAATTATCTCCATTTGATCGGATCCAATGCAAGTTGACAGTACAAATTATATTTTCCTGTGTTTTTGATTGATTTTGCAATATATGTGAAATTTAATGTGTTTTTAACTTGTTGTTTAATGTTCACCTGTTCATATGGTTTGAATTTTGAATTTTTTTTAATTTTTAATGTTAAAATGTCTCCTCATTCACCTTATTTGAACAAGTTTATTTTTAAAGATAAATAAAAAAATATAAAATGAGTAAACACGTTTTTCATGACGTTCCAGCGATTTCCAGGAATTTAAAAATAAGATCCCGTTTCAAGGTAACATCAAATTACGAGAAAATTTGACGAACTGATTTCAATACTGTATTTTGCTTATTTTGTTTTCAAGATAAAATCAACATGGGTCCTTAACTTTTGGTGGATTTTGTTATAATTTTTAATCAGGATTTTAAAGTAAAGATGATAATTTGTAGATTTTTTTAAAACCTTCAAATAGTTTGATGTTGCTTTTGTCTTCGTATAGTTACAACGTTTGAGAATATTTTTTGCTAAGATCTTTAGCTCATGTTTGCATGATAAGGATATAAATAACTTGTATAATGATAACTACCTACTCATAAGAGTAATTTTTCTGTTATAATCTAATCGAAATTCTAGAAAAAAAGGTCGCACAAAACTTTAATGTTGTATACAGTCCAGACTCGATAATCCGAAAACCTCGGAAAAAATTCTCTTCGGATAATCAAATCTTCGGATGAAGATAACATTTTTTTTTCTTTTTCTTTTTTTGATTTTCGAGCTTTAGTATAACCCCTAAACTTATCTAAAGTGATTCAGAATTTTTAATTCCAAGATGGTGGCCTAAATGGCGGCGATGAAATATAAAAAACTGCACTTGGTATTTAATGTTTAGAGCAATTATTCATTGAAATCTGCCTTAAATGGGGATGAAAAAATAAAGAAATTAAAAAAAATTGCAGGGCAAGAACTGTCCACAAACTTTGTCGAAAAACAGTTTTTTGTATGAAACTATGTAAAATTTTGATTTTAGACTATTACAATGTTGTTGTTTGTCCTACAACTTTGCAGAAGACGCCAAAGCTCTATCTCTTAGCTGTCAAATATTAGAAACTCCATAGCCTGCTGTGATGAGTTTTTTGACAGACAAATTCCACCAAAAGTAGGCTATGATAATGCTGAACAAAGTTGTAGAACTTGTCAAAGCACGAAAATGCTTACTTTTAGCTCTAATCAATTTAGTTCATCAAAACAGCCTTTTGAACCCCTGTGCTCCAATGTCATTTTGTTACATATTACCTGTCAAAACAGTAACTTCTATGGACACATGACCACTTTTTATACAGCAAAAAAACTTTTATTAGTTTAATTTGATTTAAAATTATAAAACATTAAAATACATTGTAAAACTGCAAGCAAAGAATTGCGCTTGAAACTAGTTTATAATGAAAAAGTCATATTTTCACAGTTGTTTTTCATCCTTACTTATTTAAGAATGATTAAGACAAAAATATGATTCATGTTTGTGGCTGTCTTATTGTTGAATTTCGATTGGAATTGTTGAAAATTTATTTGGAATTTGTAATACTTTCCCAGCACAGATTTTCAAACTGTTGGTTTAACTTTTGCCTTTCTTTAAGTTTTTACTTTTACTAAACAAATTGTTAGTTGGCTGGGTAATACATTTTTTCATAATCGCTGATGTTAACACCAATTTATGTTTGTTAATTTTTCATAGCACAACACACTTGAACATATTTTCCATTACTCCTTCCAGGAACTCGGTTTGACCACTTCACTGTCACCAAGATTCAGTATTCCGAAACCTAATCACGATTCTTCTCCAATATCTCATCCACACGTCCGACACTTCCCGACAATCTCAACCCGACGACTGACGAGCTCATCCCGTCCAACACCGGCAATAACCCTTTCCACGAGGATCTGCTGTTTGCGATTTATAATCTCTTCCCCCTCTTTCCACCACGACTTCCCGTGGATTGTCTTGCTCCGTCCTGGCGGAACCAATCTGAACATAACCCTTTCATCCTTTTTTCTTGACGCGCAAGGATCTTGAACTTGAACGAATCTTCCTTCCTGGACCGATGTCAACGCGCGAACTGACGACGATTAGGATCTTCGCCAGCCAGCCAGCCAGGATGTGTTGTGTGTCCTCTCTTGAACTCTTTTTTTGTCATCCAGGTCGTGGAAAAAAACCCGATTCCCACCTCATCTTACTCCGGGGACAAAAGCCACCGTACTGCTGGAGGAAATTTGAATATAAATTAGGATTCTCACATATGGCTCTGGCGCGCCCGGGAATGAAATATTTCTCGGAACGAATCACGGCAACAATGAGCGATCTTTTTTTTGTTACCTGGGCACACAGAGCAGCATAATCCCTTCTTTTGGTTGGCAAGCAGCATCGTTTGCATAAATAATTATTTATTTACCTCAGAGCTCATAGCTGAGGCAGAAGAAAAGGCAGCCGTTTGTTTCCCGAGTGATTTTTTTTATTATATTATATTTTTTGTTGTGTTGCGTTCAGTGTTCTAGGGACCAGGCTCAACCCGTTCGATGTTGACCCCTTTTCCCAGTCGATGCTGCTTTTTATATTTTTTGGTATGCAAATGAACCTGGGATGTGTGACGAATAGCATTTATAATAATGCCATCCGTGGAGAACTGAAAAGTAGATTTCACCGTTTTTCATCAGCTGTGCTTAGAAAAATTAAAAAAAAAATCGAGCGCGATATTTAGTCTCATAGAAACAGCTTGTTTTGTTCTTTCAGGGTATTTTTCAAAATCTCATCGAAGTTTCTACAGATTTGTCGTTGTCTTTTTGATGCAATGAATTGAAAACAGCAATATTTAATTTAATTTAGCTTTATCTAGCACTTTCCCTTCTCAAATTGTATTGTTGATGTTTCAATGATATCGAAGAAGATTGAGTGAAAAGAACATGCAAATTGCAATAATCACATAATTTCTTGATAATTTTAAAACTAAATTAAGAACCAACTTGTGTGTAAAACATGATTATATATTTTTAAGTTATCACGTTTAAAATATTTTGTTGGAACTTGATCGCCGCACGCCGCAATTCGAGTTGTCCAAATTTCAACCAATCAGAGTGTGGGTCCAAAATAGGATCCAGAATAGGATCGGATCAATTTTCAATTTGCGTTGTTCTTTTGGAAATTTTGGTTCCTGATCTGAGAAAAACATGTTTTGCAACAAGTTGCTAACAACTTTTTTAGCAGTTCATAAAAAAATGATTAAATTTTTATAAATGATTTATTTTTTCTGTTTTACCGACGGAAATAAAAAAAATTAAAAAATTTAATCACCATGGGATAATAATTTGAATGAAAAAAGTGTTTTAAAATGCATTTTATACCTGCCCTGTTGTTTTGCCATCATTAGTTTTTAAAATATCTTAGCTTTGAGGAATTTCTTTTTTCGCCGAAATTGTTTTTTGCAGTGCTGTGCAACGGAATTTCTCAAAAATTGAAATAAATAAATATTTTTTAAATGAACTTAGACATGTTAAAAATGTTGAGTAACACAGGGAATGCATTTTAAAATGTTTTTAGCTGATTGCACTTAAAATTTCGTTAAAATTATGAAGTTTTTTTGAAAAAATATTTTTTTGCCCCCTGATTTTTTGGACCGATTTTGAAGAGGGTTGGGAGGGTTGGGAAGCGACATAAACTTTGAAAAAAAATTGCAACGGCCTTAATTTAAAAAAAAAATAGTTTTATTCCGTGAGCCTACTTTTTCTAAAGAGTTCTAATCATAATCGACAACTTTTCCGAAAACATGAAATCGATCAAAAAAGTTCTTCTCAAACCTATTTTGTATGACCAGCCCCCAAAATTATATGTATTGTATTGACATAGGGAATACAAGGGCATAGTTTCATCCAAATCGAAAAATACAAAGAGAAGTCGTTTTGCGAAAACGGAAAGACTATTCATTTTTGTTATTTTCTTAAAAATGTTTCATATAAATGATTTCTTGAGCTAAAATTCAGGTTGTTGCAAAATATGGAGCTTGAGATATGATTTTGTTTGAATGTTGAACATTCGCAAACAAAATTTCAATTAATATTTTGAATTTATCACAAAACAAAAAGCTTCTTGAATTTATTGAAATCTCAAACATTCAAATCTGTTTAATTGATAAGGGTTCCATCAAAAGAGTTTTTGGAGTCAAAAAGACACAGATCTAGTTTTGATCTACAGCAGATTTTTGAAAAGTTGATAATTTTAGTTTGGAAATGTTTGAAAAATTGATCAAATAACAGAACAAAAAACTAATTTAATCAATTGAACTTAATTCTGGTTTCAGTGACCCGGGCAGACGGTAATAACAAAATTCATGCCATTTCAATAACAAATACTGTTAAAATAACAGAAAGTGTTATGGAATTTTCTTGATAAATCCATTTTTGCATAAGCATTTAATAACAGTTTATGTTATCATAACACAAATTGTTATTGTTCTGATATTGGGTGAAAGCCAAAACAACTTGGGAATAAAAATTTTTGTTATGGAAGAATACCTCCACCTGTTATTGGGATGATCGGATTAGTTGTTAAAATAACAAAAAATAATAACAAAGATTTGTTCGAAGAATAACTAAAAATGTTATTAGTCTGTTATTTTAATAACAATTCAATAACAAAAAAATCATAACGACGAATAACAAATCTTGTTATAAATAACAAAAAATGTTATTAGCTAAGTATTTTCAAATATCAAAAAATGTTATTCCCAAGTTATTTCCGTCTGCTCGGGGACTGTAAATATGGGATCTGGTACGTTTCGCCGAAAGTCGTTTCGCCGACGGTCATTTCGCCGAATGTCGTTTCGCCGAACGGTACGTTTCGCCGAAAGTCATTTCGCCGAATGCACGTTTCGCCGAATCGAATAAAAATTAACTTTTTTGTATAATTTATGCTATTTGTTCGCTGCAGTGCCATCTTGTAATTCACTCATGCAAACTTGAGAAGGAGTGGCAAGATAATAATATAATAATTTAAAAAAGTAAAGAACGTCTCATGTTTCAAAGAATGCAAAAACTCACAGAAATAATACAAATAATTTGCTTAAAAAATTAAGAATGCAAAAACTAACAGAAATTTTTCTAAATGTTATGCTAAAAATCAAAATAACTGCTCATGTTTGAAAGAATGCAAAACCTCCCAAAAATTATAGAAATAATATGCTTAAAAAATTAATAATGCATAAACTCACCGAAATATTTAAAAAGTATGCCAACAATATAGAATGCAAAAACTAACAGCAATTTTGCAAAATGTTGTGCTGAAAACCAAAAGAACTGCTCATGTTTGAAAGAATGCGAAAACTCCCAAAAATTATACAAATAATTTGCTTAAAAAACAAAGAATGCAAAAACTTACAGAAATTTTCCAAAATGTTACGCTAAAAATCAAAAGAACTGCTCATGTTTGAAAGAATGCAAAAACTCCCAAAAATTATACAAAAAATTTGCTTGAAAAAAAAAAAGAATGCAAAAACAAACAGAAATAATCTAAATTATAAGCAGCCAATTAAAAGAACTGCTCATGTTTGAAAGAATGCAAAAACTCACAAAAATTATAAAAATAATTTGCTTTAAAAACAAAGAACGCAAAAACAAACAGAAATATTCAAAATTATGAGCAGAAAATAAAAGAACTGTTCATGTTTGAAAGAATGCAAAAACTCTCATAAATAATTTAAAAAATATGCTCAGTAAACAAAGAATGCAAAAACTACCGGCATTTTTTAACAATGTTATGCTGAAAATCAAAAGAACTGCTCATGTTGGAAAGAATACAAAAACTTACAAAAATTATACAAATAATATGCTTAAAAAACAAAGCATGCAAAAACTAACAGAAATTTATCAAAATTATAAGCAGAAAATTAAAAGAACTGCTCATGGTTAACAGAACGCAAAAACTCACAGAAATAATCCAAATGATATATTAAAACAAGAATGCAAAAAACTAACAGAAATTAATCCAAAAACTCACAGAAATTGTATGCTGAAATTAAATAACTGCTTAAGTTTGAAAGAATGCAAAAACTCGCAAATTTTTTTTCATCTAGATTATTTTTTAAGCGATTTTTTATGTATATAATAATGCATAAACAATACTAAGAAACAAAAAAATATTTTTTTTAAAAGATTGAAAAATCACCTTTTAGGGACATTATACTTTTTCAAAATATTTTAATACAATTTGTGTTCATTTTATATATTTATTATACGATTATTTGCCAATTCGGCGAAACGTCCCATTCGGCGAAACGTCCCATGCGGCGAAACGACATTCGGCGAAATGTCCCGCACCCGTAAATATGTAGTGATCAAGTCTTATCGTCGTCATCATGCTAACTTGTCGTAAGTGCATTTTGGGCCAAAAACTCCGTGCATTTTTGTCACTTTACATATGAAAGTAGTTTCAATCTTGTCGTGCTATCTTGTCACTCCATGAAAATTGATGTAAGTGCGACAAAAGGCCAAAGGGATTTCAGGCCTGGAAAGTCAGGATGCGTTTGTCGCACGTACAAGTGAGACTACCGCAAACATTTGTAATTATAACTCGGGACTCCAGCAACCAACTTCAACCAAACTTTGGGACAATGCACTGAATGGTCAGCCAAACAAAACGTGTTTGTTATTGTTTACATTGCGTGCTTTCGTTTTTGTTTATTCAAGGTCAAACATTAAAACGCGTTTTTCTCGGAACGTCAAAATGGCGGGTGCGACATGATAGCACGACGACGTCGTTATGAGAGTTTTTTTTAACAAAACATAACAATGTAATACATATAAATAATCTCTAAATTTTACATTATATGCTCATTACTTTTGACAAGTTTGTCAGATCTTTCAAATATCTTTTCAAAAATATAAAACTCAAAGAATTTGCTTACTAAAAGTAGGGTATATGGCCCTATTTTGGACCTACTATGCAAAGCGTCAACATATTTCGCATTGTTCTCAGGAACGGTTTAACTAATTTGGCTCGTTTCAGGATTGTTTTGTGCCTTAATTTATGCTTTACAAAGTGTACTATTGAAAATTGAAAATAATTTAACCATTTCATTGTAATAAGCATTTCAAGTAAAACATTTTTTTTTGATGCTTTTTGGACTTATTGAATGTATTTTAGAGACATCGCTGAACCTATTTTGGACCCACACTCTGATTGGTTGAAATTTGGACAACTCGAATTGCGGCGTGTGGCGGCAACACGCACACTAACAAAAACTCGGTTTGATAAACCAAAGGGCCTATTCACGATTATAATTTGGAAAATATTTATTTCAGAAACTAAATAATTATGATAAAACAATGGATTTGAATTTGAAAACATGTTTTAATTATATTGAATGGAAACTCACGCATCTTTAGCAGGTCTCTGTCCTATTTACAATTTGCGTATTCTTACGACCTAATTTTTCAAGCATTAGAACATAAAAGACAACCCGTTATTAGTCGCAATAAAAACATCTTAACTTTAAATTAAATGAATGACAGAGATACATAACAAGTTACAATGAAAAAAAGGTTCTACATTTTACGGAGAGCTTAAGTTCAAATATTATAAAACAATCAAAGAATTATTTTAAAGGGAGATTATAGCTTGTAACTTGGTGTGAAACTTTCTCATCTGTCATGTTAAACTTTACAGTTGCTTGACAAAAAGTTTAACTATATGTTGCACTTTTGAAAACAATGTAATATTTGAAAAAATCTTTGTTTGAATACCAGGATGCCTTTGATAGTCATAGTTTGTCATGTTAAAAGCAGATTTGAGGTGTTCAAACATTATTTTTACTTCGAACTAACCATCACTTAGGTTGCTGATATAATTTTTTAAGAAAATCATTTGTGTCAATATTTAGTTAACTAAGTTTATAAGCTTTTCAACATAATATATATAAATTTTAGGTAAAATTGTTAAAAATTCAGAACTTTGCCTGAAATTCGTTGAAACTAGTTTTGTTAATTGAATTATATACATGTTTAACTGAATTCAAAGAACGAATCAAAAGTTTTCACATTTTATATGAAATTTGTTTAACTGAAAATGCCTTTAAACCAGGAGATTTTTTTTAAATTATGTTTCAAAAACAAATAAAATTTAATAATATTTATTATTTACAAACTTATTTTACCTTTTCCTAGTAAAAGATTGTCCGAAGAATCCGAAAATGCATTCCGTTTTAAGATTCAAAATCAAGTTCATTGAGAAAATCATGACACTTTGAGAAGATTAAAATAATGCTATTTATCAACATTTTCTTAATTTTCTTAATTATAGTTAACTAACTTTTTAAACTTTTCAAAATTTCATGAAAAGTTCTTCATGAGGTAGTTTGAGCACTTCTCAACCACGGTCAGTACGATTCCATACCATTCCGTACGTTTTTAATTTGTACTCTTCATTTTGCGGAAAAATCTTAAACCTATCAAAGTCACCCAGATTTACGGTAATCAGATATGTCTCAAATCATAAAATTCATAAAGTTAACATCGCATTAACCTCTTATGCTAATTTTTTTTTTTCGAAGATTTTTATTTTTCTATCTGGTTCAATTGTGTTTCTAACATGATTGACGCGGTAAAATCAAAAAGTGTAATTTATTATAAGCCAACGCTGCCAATTGTGAAAAAATACGTTATATGTACCTGTATTTAAAAAAAAAATATATATATACAGCAATTCCCCACGAAAACAGCATGGAAAAAAACAAAAGTCCTCGGATCGGGCTCAAAATTTTTCTGGGGGTTCCCTGTTGCGTCTTTTAATTACAAAAAATTTGGTACCCAAACATCTATAGGTCATCGCTGAAATTTTAAAGTTATCGCAGTTTTAGTGAAAAAAGTTGATTTTTTGCCAATTTCGTCATTCTCCGGTTTTCGCGCGCGGCGCGTCGAAAAACTCAGTTTTTATTTTCAAAAAATCATATCTCGGAATCCTGTTAATGAACTCCTCCCATTTTTTAGTATGTTATGTAAAAATGTCCGGGGAATCCGATAAAAATATTTCCAGACATAGGCTCTTTGGTCCAGACACCGTCAAAACGGCATTTTAAAGTTTCATTCGACCTTTTCATATGTTAGGCTAGATTTTTGAAACTTCTTATTATTTTTCTTTGAAAGGCCAACTTATCACCTTTCATTTGCGTATAAGACAATTGAAATCGGTTAAAATGGCGAGGAGTTATGATTTTTCGAAAAAAGTGGTTTTTGCGAAAATTGACGAAAATGGCCATTTTTCAGACCACCCTAAGACGGCGTAGGTCACCCTAATGGCCAAACAAAAAAATACGGGTCTAATTATTTCGGCCAGGGAACCCCCAGAAAAATTTTGAGCCCGATCCGAGCACTTTTGTTTTTTTCCATGCTGTTTTCGTGGGAATTGCTGTATAGATAGATTTGCAAAAATCAGTTAAAACTTACAAAAATATATTTTCCATATGTATATTTCTCTGATAAGTTTTCAATACGTCGTAACAGCCATCACAATCTCCGACACTTATTTGATTTTTTTTTTCTCTTAATCAAACCAAATTTTGTTTGTTTTCCAGTAAAGAGCATTTAAAAGACGTGCAGATGACAATTCAAAGCATTTTTTATTTCTAATGTGTAAATTGATCGAGAAATTGATTTCTTTACAACTAGCGCTTAGGATCTTTTTAAAACTAACTCAAGATTTTTTAAATTTAGTTCATACGACGTTTTCAAAAACCACTCGTAAGCAATGTTGACAGCTCCTGTCAAGGTGACAGCTGACGATTTAATGAACTAGACCCTTTAGGTTTTTCAATCGTTTCCCCTTCAATTCCAGCAGGGTAGCCAGTTTGCATTTTTTGAAGCAAAAATTAAAAATATATGCAGCTCAATTGGTGATAATGATGTTAAGACAAAAATAAATCAACATTGGTTTAAATTTTGGGATACTTTGCAATCGGTCCTAACAATCATCTAAATCTCTATCATCAATTTGCATTTTTATCATTTAAAAAACATATTTTCATTGTTTCTTTTAATCATTTGCTTTTTAAAGCTTAGATTTCTTTCCAATAATGACAATAAAGAAATGCGATTCAAAATACTAAATTAAAAATTTTCAATTAATTTCAATGAAATATCGAAATAAATTGATAAACAAAACTGGCAACACCTTGTTATACATGTGGCGCACACATCCCCATCCCTACATACACAGACATTTGCCCAGGTGGTGGAGGTGGATCTGGGATGTTGGTAGCACATTAAAAAAATTGAAACAAAAATTTACTGAAACACGTTATATGATTCCAGTCTTATCATTTATTCATTCGTACAGATCGTTGAATTGAGATATTATGGATTTTGTACAGTTCTAGTAACAGGTCTTTAATCAAACTTTCTGATATATTTATCAGATTTCAAGCATTTTCCCTGAGGGAGAGAAAAAGTTTGCGTGGTGCCACAGTCTGGGTCATTCCTGTTTAGCTCATCAACCAAACATGAAGTGCATTTTGATAGTTCTGCTGATATCAGTTTCTTGTTCATGTTCTGTATACGTGGCAAACCTCCAGTCAATCTGGAACAATCTTTTGCAGTTACCAACTCCGTATCCTCCGCTGATTTGCTTTATGAGAAGAAATTCCGAAATCGATAAGAATCAGTTGATTTTCAAGATAACTTCTAAAGAAAGCAAGTGGTTTTATTGGTGGATAATTTAAAAGTATCAACAAGAAAGTGCACTCACTATTTTATAATGCTCAACAAGCTAACTAGAATAGCTCACGATGAATTCACTAGGCCCAGAAACTTGAACACTCGAGCCTACTTTATAGTCGTGACTGAATCTTTGTCGTCCATGTCTGTTTCGTCTTTAGATTGGTATATGGATATGATGGAATATCATGGAATTACCAACTCTGTTCTTCTGTACTTAAAGGTTAGTTATAATCAACTAGCGATGTGCAGTTATGACAATCTAGAACAATCGTTAACGTACCACAAAACGTGGGTTGATATGGTAAACTTTATGCAGAAAGACTATTCGCTTAACGTTCAAGGTAGCTCTCTACATGCACTTATCATGGGATGGATCGCAACAGTTTCCAAGAGCTACGAGCCATTTGAAGTACAAGGATCCTTTGCAGAATTGCTCGGATCATTTTGTGAACATGTTAACGCTACACTGCATTGGCATTTAGTGCCAACCAGTTCTGATTTGAAATATTTTTTAGAGATTATCAGTATTGGTTTTTATATAATCCCAACAATTGGTTCGCTTAGCAAACTTGGTGATCAAATTTCCGAGGATGAGCTAACATCTACAGTTTTACTAATTCCTGAAACAGCTTCTCCTTCTTACTTCAACCATTTGCTGGTACCTTTTTCGTTCGCTGTTTGGATCGTTGTACTGCCCCTGATCGCATAAATGTCCCATATGCATTTTCATCGATTTCGAGTTATTGATGCAGTTTGGTTCAAAATTGTGTGCTCTTTCGAAAGAGCATATAACATCCAGTACTTTGTTCTAGATATCAGGAGGAAATCCAGTTTTTTCACGAAAATTTAACACGTAGCCTTATGTATGGGACAAACTTCAAATGCGTTTTTCTCAGCTTGCTGTTTTTGCATATGGGACATTTATGCGAACATGGGCAGTGTACTGATCTTAATTTTTCTAACTGCTTGCATTAATTTCAAACTAAAGAATTTATTTCCACGCAACCTTTTGTTTATGATTCTGTTCGGAAGCTCAACACCAGCTCATTTCTTGAACAGAGTCGAACGTTTTGTTGTCACATCGCTAGCAGTTATAGCATTTCTTCTGAGTGAAGCTTACATTGCGAAAATGATCAGTTTTATGCTGAACGTCAAGTACAAGACCCATCTGCAAACCATAGAAGAGTTTGATGCTTCAATGATACCCTTTTGCTTTGACTACGAGCGAGATCCTGCGATGTCCTATCAGTTGATAAGCGGATTCTCCGAAGACATGCAAAACCGATTTTTCTTCTGGAACGATTCAACGTCTTGGTATGAAGCAGATTCCTGCTCGTGGATCATGTCCTACGAGATGGCAAAGGAATTTCTGGAATCAAAGTACAATCAGGATTCGAATACATTTCGCAAAAGGTTCTACATTCTGGCGCAGAGAATAAAGTGGTCACTTAAAACTCACACAATATCACGTAGAGCACCGTTTACCGAACGATTTGGGGACTATCAACGCCGAACTAGGGAGGCTGGACTTTTGCAGCGTTGGACGGACCAAGTAAAGGTACGTTTTTGGGCTAAACGGTTGGTGAATAGTTTGACGGTGTTTATGTTGAGTGATCTTCTTTCAATGTGGAAAATTCTGTTATATGGGAGTTTGATAAGTTGTGGGGTTTTTACAGTGGAAATATCAATCAGCAAAAGGGGCAAAGTAGTTAAGCTTATCAAGAAATTGAAGTTTTACATATATGAAAACTTTTGTTGAACGCCGAATAGAATGCCGTCCATAACTCAATAAAAAATATAACACGTTGTTGCAAATATCTGCGCTTTATCCGATGAAGAAATCAAACAGTTATCTCTTCATTTTATGTGACCCTTGGGACCACTTGAACTTACAGCATATATTTCACTTCAATCCTCATAATAGTCCACTAGAAGTTCACTGTTCCACCAAACATGAAGTGTGCATTGCTGTTCCTCCTAATATCCGTTGCGTTAACCTCAGTCCAAGCGGTCACCCTGGCAAGTCACCTTTGGCAAGCTTTCCTGCAACTTCCCGCTCCGACTACGCCAAAGGTTTGTGTGATCCGGAGTGCTGCCAACCTGGACCGTACGTTGCTCAAGCAGATCTTCGGGGTGTCCAGTCTTGAGACACAACAAGTGATCCTCTCAACCGACAAGTTTGACGCATTTCTCTTCGGATGTACCCATTTTCTGGTGACATTTAGCAACTTGAACTGGAAACTGACTGAGGATATTTTGGCTAGACTTGCTGACTTTACAAGTTGGAACAATCGAGCGTATTTTGTGTTTATGAGTGAATCTGTCCCAAGCTGGGATAGCATAGAGCATTATGCTGGTTTGATGAGGGTTTTGGGAATTACCAATTCAGCGCTTGTTGGTGTTGAGTTCAAGTCTGGACGACGGTATCTGTATAGCTATGGATACTTTGACTACAGCTTGTCTCGATTTGATTTGGCTACGGATTTGGTAAGCTATTTGAAGAATGATCATCTACGTGACGTTGGTGGGTATCCTTTCCATGCGATGATTATGCAATGGTTCACGTATATTAACATAATTCTTGGCCCACTCGAAGTAAAAGGTTCATTTGCGGAGCTGATCATGGTGTTTTGTCAGCATGTTAATGCCTCGCTACGATGGCATCTAGTCGGTGATCATCCAAAGCTTGAAAATGTTTTCGAAGAATTTGTTCAAAATCAGTATGACATAATTCCGATTATTACCTGGCACCATGGATTGATGCAGCAGATTTATGATGATGAGTTCCAAAGCTTGGTTTTGTTGGTTCCAGAAACATCTACTCCGTCATACTTCAAACATTTGGGAATTCCGTTCTCATTCTCTGTTTGGATTCTCGTCCTAATTCTGATGATTCTCAGCATTATTTTAAATATCAAATTTGAGAAACTGTTTCCACGTAACTTAATTCTAACCATTTTCTTTGGAAGTGCAACGCCAGAACATCAACTGAAGAAAGTGGAACGGTTCGTTGTGATGTCACTAGTTGTCATTACGTTTCTTCTCAATGAAGCATATATTGCAAAAATGGTCAGTTTTATGTTGAATGTAAGATACGAAAAACATCAGGAAACCCTCATAGAATTTGAAAATACGTCAATTCCTCTATGCGTCATCGATGAGCCTAATCAAAAAACGTACAGTAAGATTCCAATCGATCGTCTTATCTACAAAAATATTTCCACGATGTGGTACGACGACGATTCTTGTGCGTGGTTGGTTGCCTACAGAATGGCTGACCTTTTTCTGACCTCCGAACACAATTACGACCCATGGACACAGCGTAGAAGGTTCTACATACTACCGCAAAGACATGGCTGGACCCCACTAACGCACACAATGTCCCGGATGACCCCGTTCGTCGAACGGTTTGTCACCGTTCAGCGCAAGATCATCGAGGCCGGAATATGGCACCGGTGGACGGAACTGGCCAGGAAGATTTATCGGGTCAACCGTGCGTTGACTACGACCGTGTTCGGGTTCGATGATCTGCTTCCGATGTGGCAGATTCTGCTCTATGGGTGTTTGCTAAGTTTGGTGGTTTTTATTGGTGAGTTGTGCTTTGATAAAATTGTGAAAACTGTGAAGAAATTAGGTATGGGTTTATTTGCCTGACTAAACATTAACCACATAAAAGGCTAATTGAAATCTAATATTTAACTCAAATAAATATATAAAAAAAGTTAAATTGAATTCATACTAATCCAACCATTTTCGAAAAATCATATCTCGGAATCCTGTTAATGAACTCCTCCCATTATGTTACGTAAAAATGTCCGAGGAATCCGATAAAAATATTTCAAGACATACAAAGTAAAAAAATCATGGTAAAATTACATCTAAAAAGGGGTCCATCTTTTATGTCAGAAAAAAGCTTTAATTTTACCTCTAATAATGTGTAAATTTACATCTGGCAGACGCTAGGAAAAAATATCTGTCATCCCAAAAAAATATCAAATCGGCGAAAGTTAAATCTAACTCACTAAATCCGCGCCCCAACCCGCACGGCCAACTCGCCGCTGTGAAAACAGGTCGATCAAAGCCAATGCAGCTCTATGTGTTCCGTTGTTGTATTTACTGCATATACTGTACATATACGATAAACGCGATACGTAGAGCTAAATCGGCTTTGATTGTCCAGTTTTCACAGCGGCGAGTTGGCCTTGCGGGTTGGGGCGCGGATTTAGTAAGTTAGATCACGGGATTGAAACTCGTCTGAAAAACCTGTATCATTTTCTCAATCAAAACGGTGGCGCCGCGTGGTGGTAGCTGCCCTGTTTATTACACTGTGAAATTATCCATGGCAAATCCAAGGAACCAAAAGGTGACAACAGAAATGTCCGCCCAAAAGGGGTGCTGCAAAAAAACTTTTTATTTTTAAAAAAATCCCAACAAATCAGCAACGAATTACAAGTTTGATAGTCGAACTACACTTAAAAGTTGGTTTTGTTATTTGTTTTTGCAAAACCGCATATTTTTTAACAAAAGTGCCAAAAATATTCGTAACTACCTTTTGCCTCTTGGTGGCGCTTTGTGTTAGTATGTGTGTGGTCGATATTTGCGGACGTGCACGCAGAACACAGAACAGTGAGAACTAGCGAAAATGCCTCACTTTCTTCTGATACAAGTCGCCATATTGAAATTGCTTGAAGATTCATACCCGTGGTTAGATTTAACTTTCGCCGGATTGATATTTTTTAGGGATGACAGATATTTTTTCCTAGCGTCTGCCAGATGTAAATTTACCCATTATAAGAGGTAAAATTAATGCTTTTTTTCTGACATAAAAGATGGACCCCTTTTTAGATGTAATTTTACCATGATTTTTTTACTGTGTAGGCACTTTTGTCCAGACACCGTCAAAACAACATTTTAAAGTTTCATTCGACCTTTTCATATGTAAGGCTAGATTTTTGAAACTTCTTACTATTTTTCTTTGAAATGCCAACTTATTACCTTTCATTTGCGTATAAGACAATTGAAATCAGTAGAAATGGCGAGGAGTTATGATTTTTTTAAAAAGTCGTTTTTGCGAAAATCGTTGAAAATTGCAATTTTTTTTCAGCCCGATCTGAGCACGTTTGTTTTTTTCCATGCTGTTTTCGCAGGGAATTTCTTCATGTTCAATGTTCAATGTTCAATGTTCAATGTTCAATGTTCAATGTTCAATGTTCAATGTTCAATGTTCAATGTTCAATGTTCAATGTTCAATGTTCAATGTTCAATGTTCAATGTTCAATGTTCAATGTTCAATGTTCAATGTTCAATGTTCAATGTTCAATGTTCAATGTTCAATGTTCAATGTTCAATGTTCAATGTTCAATGTTCAATGTTCAATGTTCAATGTTCAATGTTCAATGTTCAATGTTCAATGTTCAATGTTCAATGTTCAATGTTCAATGTTCAATGTTCAATGTTCAATGTTCAATGTTCAATGTTCAATGTTCAATGTTCAATGTTCAATGTTCAATGTTCAATGTTCAATGTTCAATGTTCAATGTTCAATGTTCAATGTTCATTGTTCAATGTTCAATGTTCAATGTTCAATGTTCAATGTTCAATGTTCAATGTTCAATGTTCAATGTTCAATGTTCAATGTTCAATGTTCAATGTTCAATGTTCAATGTTCAATGTTCAATGTTCAATGTTCAATGTTCAATGTTCAATGTTCAATGTTCAATGTTCAATGTTCAATGTTCAATGTTCAATGTTCAATGTTCAATGTTCAATGTTCAATGTTCAATGTTCAATGTTCAATGTTCAGTGTTCAATGTTCAATGTTCAATGTTCAATGTTCAATGTTCAATGTTCAATGTTCAATGTTCAATGTTCAATGTTCAATGTTCAATGTTCAATGTTCAATGTTCAATGTTCAATGTTCAATGTTCAATGTTCAATGTTCAATGTTCAATGTTCAATGTTCAATGTTCAATGTTCAATGTTCAATGTTCAATGTTCAATGTTCAATGTTCAATGTTCAATGTTCAATGTTCAATGTTCAATGTTCAATGTTCAATGTTCAATGTTCAATGTTCATTGTTCAATGTTCAATGTTCAATGTTCAATGTTCAATGTTCAATGTTCAATGTTCAATGTTCAATGTTCAATGTTCAATGTTCAATGTTCAATGTTCAATGTTCAATGTTCAATGTTCAATGTTCAATGTTCAATGTTCAATGTTCAATGTTCAATGTTCAATGTTCAATGTTCAATGTTCAATGTTCAATGTTCAATGTTCAATGTTCAATGTTCAATGTTCAATGTTCAGTGTTCAATGTTCAATGTTCAATGTTCAATGTTCAATGTTCAATGTTCAATGTTCAATGTTCAATGTTCAATGTTCAATAATCAATGTTCAATGTTCAATGTTCAATGTTCAATGTTCAATGTTCAAAGATCAATGATCAATGTTCAAAGATCATTGTTGTTTTTGTTTTTGTTTTTGTTTTTGTTTTTGTTTTTGTTTTTGTTTTTGTTTTAGTTTTAGTTTTAGTTTTAGTTTTAGTTTTTGTTTTTGTTTTTGTTTTTGTTTTTGTTTTTGTTTTTGTTTTTGTTTTTGTTTTTGTTTTTGTTTTTGTTTTTGTTTTTGTTTTTTATCTTTGTCGAAAAAACGTCAAAATTTTATATTTTTAAGATTTATACCTCTGAATCCACTCCTACAAACATGTCTTAATCGTCACCACAACGAACCGCTTTTAATTCTATGCCCCCGAAAAACGTTTATCAAATTTACTGTTTTTAGTCTCCACACGAAAGGCCATAATTCTTTTGTTTTTGCTGTATAATTGAAATGAAACAGAACCATCGGCAGTAGCAGCAGCAGCAGCCAGGACGGACGAAAACAAGTCCAGGTCCTTCTGGCCATCATCGTCTTAGTCGCACCTGTGACTGGAAGCAATTTTGCGGAAATTCTTTCTCATTATTATGCCATCATCGTCGCTGAGGCGGCCTCCTGCAAGGATGACCTGGACTTGCCCCCGGAACAGGCGATGAATGCTTGTTTTTTGTAGGGTTTTTTTTTTGGTTATGTTTTGAGAAATTTAATTTGAAGTGTGGATTTTTGTGGCACACTCTACTGTTCTTTGAAAAGAGATGCAATCTCGAAAATTTAAACCAAATTTAAAAAAAATATTCAAACTAAGATTCATAACGAAGCTCATAAGCTTTTGAATGTGTAAAAAAAAATAAAAAATTTTGAAAGATGTGCCCATCAACACAAATTTGAGACCGCAAAAAAATCCCCTTAGAAGAAAGTCAATCATCTTTTTCTGCGAAAATTCGAGCTCTTAGCTCCGGCAAGGAAGCTGAAAGCAGTGGTTCCACGTGGGGAGCAAACGAACACAAACACACACACACATATTTTCGTCGCCTCGCGGGCATGCGTGTGCTCATCTGGGATAATTTGATAAAAATTATAGCCGCACACACACAAACACACTCAGCCAAAGCTCGTGACAGGTAGGTATTAATTCGGATGTAATTACACACATACAAGCCTGTGTCTCTTTTATTTTTTCATGTTTTTTGTGGGTAAATTTGGGAGTCGATTTCCGCGAGATATGGACGAAATTAAATTTATGTGTAGGGTAGAGTAGTCATCAATGAGACACGGGGAACAATGATAAAATGGCTCTCACAAGACGTAGTTTCAATCAATCAGGATCATATTTGGGGGAAAGCTGTGTCTACTAGATACACGTCTGCTATAATTGTGGCTTTGGTTATGGATGCTCCCTTGTAAAGTTATTCATACATGTTTGATTCTGGGGTGTAATAGTAAATTATGACTAAAAATTACATTTTCGCTCATAGGTTGGGCTACAATGTCCTTTTATTGGGTTTGACCAAAATTTAGAATATACCCAGAATCCAGGGCTGTCTCATTGTTCCCCATTCTTTTCTACCCATGGGTAACAATGAGACACTTTGATTTTTCTTCATTAAACTTTTCAAAATCTGTGGAAATCTTTCAAAACATGAATTAGAAGTGATTTTTGGCATATTTATTGAGTTTGAACTTCATTTAATCAAAAATATAAAGTTATTTGATAAAATATATGGATTTTACAAAATTTAAATACTTTTTAGTATAACTTTTGTAAATTGAAGTTTCATGTTGACAAAATTGCTTGAATATATTCAAAGCAAGTCACCTGCAATGGAACAATATAAAAGCATGATGTTTTACTAGAAAAGTATTGATTTTTGTAGAGTGTCTCATTGTTCCCCAGCTGTCTCATTGTTCCTGCCAAGTGCGTCTACAATGAGACAGTTGAATAACTCTGACTGTAGACGTCAGATCGATCTCATATTTTGGTCAATGTTAGAACAAACTAAAAGAAAGAAAATGCAACAAAAAGTTCTTTAAAATATGCTAAAGAAAAAAATACAAAAATCGTTGAAGTTTAAAAACCAAAAGTGTCTCATTGATGACTACCCTACCCTACACTTTGGCTTATCTTGCGAGTGAATTGCCCAAACCTGTTGCAGTTTATGACCGCAGGCGAACGGGAGACTCTGCACACGTTGGATGCAACGGGCAAGAAAGTGAAGCAAAAAAATACAACATAATTTGAAGCACACTGTGTAGTAGATATTTCAGCAAATTATCGCAAACGTTAGGTAAAAAAAGATAAGCGACCAAATGACTCGAGTCTCACCGAAAGCGCGATTAAGGAACCGCAAAAAGGTTGAATTGGAGCAATTTTATGGTCAAAGGCTTGTTAGGTGGTTGAAGTTGTTGTTAGAATCATTTTTTTAAGAAAAGTAAAATGAGAAAAAAATGTTTTATAAAGCATACAATAAAATACAAACAATGTAATTTATGTTTTGTTGAAACGCCTTGAAAAATATTGTTTTATTAAGTATTTTCATGCACATTTTCATTTGAAAATTGAAACTAAGGTAATTAGTGGACGCGTTTCCTATAGTGGATCCTCTGGAGGTTTTTGATTTGAAAAAAAAAACTCAATAAAAATTATTGTTTCTGTCGATTGCAAAGAAATACTCAGTAATCATTAAGGCCGTTGCAAATATTTTTCAAAGTTTATGTCCCTTTCCTCTGGTCAAAGTCGACGAGGGGGCAAAAAAAACAAAATTACCTGATTTTATTTGAAATAACATGCCATGATTTCAATATTTCAATGAGAAATGTGTTGTAAAATGCATTGTACTTCACTACAGTTGTTTAACAATCATATGATTTTAAAAATCTAAGATTTGAAGAAAAAAAATATTTTCCGTGATTTTTTTTTGCGGATCTGTGCATCCAAATTTCACAAAAATTCAACATATTAACTGTTTCAATCCAACTCAAAGTGATTATAATCGCAGGTAAATGCATTTTTAATTGTTTTCAGTTGATTGCACGTATTATTTCATTAAAAAAATGTTTTTTAAGTATTGTTTTTGCCCCTGATTTTTCGACCCAAAATCGAAGGGGGGAGGCCTAAATTTGAAAAATATTTGCAACAATCTCAATTTTCAAAACGAAGAATTAAAAAACTTTTAGAAATTTTAGTTTAGTGTTCATCTGAACATTTGTAACCAAAAATCCAAATATTTGCATGTATTTCATATTTTACAAATTGTTATTTTTTAGTTCTGATGTCATTTTTTATAAAAAGAAATAAGAAAAATATTTAAAAAAATATTTTTTTAAATAAACCTAAAATAAAACTTTGAATGAATTAGAAATATTTAAATGCTTAAGCTTTAAAAAAAAAACAAATAAGTTAACCCTCTACAACCCAACCCTGCCTCTGGACGAACTTCAATCTAAAAATTCGCCAAAAATCTAATTTTCATCCAATATTTGATCTTAAAAAAATATTGGAAAGAAGAACTCTTTAAGTTTTACTTAATTTCAGGGTTGGAATTATGATTTATTTTATGTGACTTTGCCAATTTTTTTTTAAATTGTCTGTTTTTCTGAGGTCAACTATGGCTGCCTTTTCGCTAACATTTCTTATATGTTTTGTTAAAATGAGTATGCAGTGCAGAGTATGTCCCACATTGTCCCAGACTATGCCTCAACGCATTTTTTCACATTTAAAATAACAGTGGTATTGTTTTATAGCCGAAAACGTGTAAAACAAGCGAAAAAAAATAAAAAAAAATAAAAAAAAGTGGCTGTCAAAACATGAAAAAACTAAAAAAGCAAAAGGTAATGATAGGAAGTGGTAGGATTAGCCAAATACTACAAAAACAAGCATAAACTTATCATGATAAATGCAAATAAAAATACTAAAAATAAAGCAAGAAATACAAAAAACAAGAGAAGTTAAGTTTTTCGTAGAACAAAAGTTGCTCAAAATGAACGAGGGAAATATAAAAACCATCAATACAAATTTGGGCATTAGATGGTTGAAAGACAAAATGAAATGTTTTTTATGAAAAATATTTTTTTTTAATTTATAATATTGATTTACATTAATTTTTAATGCATTACACAAATAAAAAATAATGAAGTTTTTTAAGAAGGTTTCAGCCTAGCAAGTAGAATTTAAGTTTTCTTAGATTAAATTACATCGACCAAAAAATTTTCGGCGCATGCTCAACTCGAGGGGACCCGAGCAGACGGAAATAACGTGGGAATAACATTTTTTGATATTTGAAAATACTAGGCCGATAACATTTTATGTTATTTATAACAAGATTTGTTATTCGCCGTTATGATTTTTTTGTTATTGGATTGTTATTGTGATAACAGACTAATAAAAGTTTGAGTTATTCTTCGAACAAATATTTGTTATTATTTTTTGTTATTTTAACAACTAATCCGATCATACCAATAACAGTTGGAGTTATTTTTCCATAACAAAAAATGTTATTCCAAAGTTGTTTTGGCTTTCTACCAATATCAGACCAATAACGAATTTTGTTATGATAACATAAACTGTTATTAAACTCTTATGCAAAAATGGATTTTGCAAGAATATTCCATAACACTTTTTGTTATTTTAACAGTATTTGTTATTGAAATGGCATGAATTTTGTTATTACCGTCTGACCGGGGAAGCATGAACTTTAGGGTCCCCACAAACACGTGCAATTTGATTTTTTTTAAATATTTAGGTAGGCCCGAATGGTTTTTCTCCAAAATTTGAATGGAGAATTAGTTCTGTTCGCTACTCCCTCATATTGCATGCATTTTTTGCTTGTATGCCACAGCAACGAACCGCCCTGATTCTCCATACAAGCTTTGGAGAAAAACCATTCGGCCCTGTCCAAATAATTTTGAAAAATTCAAGGTGCACGTGATTCTGGGAACCCTAAACTTAATGCTTCCCCTCGAGTTGACACGGCTTGTCTAAAGGTTATTTTTATAAAACTTGAATGAACCTCGGTAATTCTTTCTGGAGCTTGTTGGGGGGACTGTCCCGAGTCAGGGGAACTGTTTTTCAAAAAAATCTATCGGTAAAAATTGATTTTATCCTATTGAAATTTGAATTTTGTATGGAAATAAAAAAAAAATGTTAGGAGAAAGGCATAATTTATAAGTCCTTTTTTCCGAGAGGTGGTGTAAATTGGTGGATATTTTGTCAAGAATGAGATTCTAATATTAAATTTAATTCTCTACAATATTGTCTAAGAGTGCAAAGCGATCTGAGTTGATTCTGAAAAGATATAAACTTAAAAAAAAAGACTTTTTGTGAGAAAAGATTTTTCACCAGCTTATTAGCCTTTACCCTTAACCAATTTGGCTCAAAATTTTCACAAATGCTTAATTTTGCCTAAGGAATCAAGTCATGGGGTGTCCCCAAAATCAATTTTTGACACACTGAAAATTAATGTGTTGTATTGAAAATATTCCAAACTGACAAAAAAAAAAACAAAAACAGGTTACAACTAATTTTGAAAGATTCATTGAATTTATTGAATATATCGATTACATTAATGAAAACTATTTTTTTACAAATTAATATCTTGCAGTGCTTATCCTTGGGTAAACTATTTTGATATCGTTGCAAAATATCGTTGAACCAAATCTCAAGATTATTTTTAAAAAAATTATTCGTGCAAATGTGAAATGAACATGTGAGTGATGTTTTTAGAAAAAAAATCATAATAATACTGAGCAGATGTTGGAGTAGGAGTCAGAATCGGAGTCGGAGTTGGAGTTGGAGTTGGAGTTGGAGTTGGAGTTGGAGTTGGAGTTGGAGTTGGAGTTGGAGTTGGAGTTGGAGTTGGAGTTGGAGTTGGAGTTGGAGTTGGAGTTGGAGTTGGAGTTGGAGTTGGAGTTGGAGTTGGAGTTGGAGTTGGAGTTGGAGTTGGAGTTGGAGTTGGAGTTGGAGTTGGAGTTGGAGTTGGAGTTGGAGTTGGAGTTGGAGTTGGAGTTGGAGTTGGAGTTGGAGTTGGAGTTGGAGTTGGAGTTGGAGTTGGAGTTGGAGTTGGAGTTGGAGTTGGAGTCGGAGTTGGAGTCGGAGTCGACAGTTTGTTGAAAGCTGGAGTCGGCTAAAGTTGCTAGGCCGGAGTCGGAGTCAGAGTTGGTCGAAGCTGAAAGCCGGAGCCAGAGTCGGAGTCGGCTAAACTCAGAAAGCTTGAGTCGGAGTCAGAGTCGGAATCGTAAACATTTTGAGGATCTTTGTATCGATAGAATTGAGTTTTCGTTGTAATTTTGTACCAAATCCGAAGTACGGGGTTCTGAGATATGATTTTTCAAAATAAAAATGGAAGTTCAAAAGCCAATTTATCAACAATTTGTTGTAAAAGTGTTGTTAAATCCATAACAAACTAGTACAGTTGTTATTCAATCACTAATTTCAACAAATAAACTGATTTAAAAAAAATGATTTTAAAAAATTGTTCAAAAAAATACTTTCTGTGGATGAGTTGATTGAAATCTTACAAAAAAAAAAATTAAAATGGAAAATGCTTTAAAAATTGTTTTCAGTTCATTGCACGTAAATTTCCATTGTATTTCGAAGTTTTTTGATTTCTTTTATTTAGAAAATTTTGAAGTAGATCGAATGAAAACGTTATTAGGACTGCTTAATTTCAGACATTTTTTTATTTTTACTTTTCTTGAGAATTGAGCAAAAGCACTTTAAACCAGAAATGTTTTATTTTTTCATGTCGTTTTAATCGATAACCTCTGTTTCATTAAAAATTCTTGCGTGAAAATGCTTTTTAAATATAAGTTCACGCACGTGAAAAGTGTTGTAACTTCAAGCATTTAATTCACACTTATTGTGTTTGTGTGAGTTTTAGTGGATTCATTTGATACTCATATTTTGAAAAAGAGTTTTTCACCGATGTGTAACAGGTCGTATCGAGGGTGGTGCTCCGGTTTTCGAATGAATTTGTCGTGTTTTCGGGAGTTTCAAGAGACGGTTGTGTGTTCAAGTCGTGGATAGTCTGCCGGGGCTGCCTGAGAAAGTGAAAGTTTTTCCGAAAACCAAGTTTTAAATCGATTTTTCTTCTAAAAGTGCTTCAAGATAAACGGTGTTTTCTTTCTTTGTTGTCCATTGCACGCGGTTGGTGCGTTGCAAGCATCAATCTTGCATGCAAGTGCCAGCTTTTAAATGCAAGCTTCGCTTTCCTGCAGGGTTGGCCGCAAGTGGCGTTTCCATCTTTGTTGTGATGGGGGAGCGAGGGTCGTCTTGCGTTTCAGGAGAGCTTTTAGGTCAGGGATGCCAGCTAGTGTTTTTGAATATCTGTACATTCGAACTGTTATGTTTGTGCAAGCTAGCAATGAGAAAAAGTGAAAAAAATAAGAAATTTAATGCAAAAGAAACTTTTTACGCGCGTTTTTCGAGTAAGAATCACTTGTTTGGACATCTGTGCAAAGGAAGAAAAAATATGCAGCTGCTCTTGTGGATTTGATAAATCAGCCAATGAAGGATGACTCCGGTGAGTTTGTTCCGTGTTAGTGCCTGGTTTGTGTGTGTGTGTGTGTGTGTGTGTGTGTGTGTGTGTGAGTGTGGGTGTGTGTGTGTGTGTGTGATTACTGGCGTGATACAAATACAAAATCTGCTGATTTTTAGCACCGGCAGAATTCTTCAATATGAATCGCGCGTTTAAAGCAATATCTCCTGTTGGATTATAAACCTGAATTTTAATTAAAAATGTTCATGTTCTATTCAAGAATTGTGTACAGATTAGATTCTGTAGGTTTCGCAACTTTTATTTTTGTTATATACTTTCTTTAGTCATCTTGAACGGGATTTGCAATTGTCGTTATGACTTTGTCAACAGAATTGATTTACTTATAAGATCCTGTATTTCCACAGCCGGCTGTCTAATATTGGATCATAAACAATTATTCGCGTCGGGATTAAACATTTAAAAATACTAACAACAAACTAAATAGAAACTGATTCGACAGCAACATTAAGTTGCTTTAGAATAAACCTTCAATCGTTAAAATTTTAATTCCGCACATTCACTAAACGGGAAATGTCTCAACAGCAGCATCCGATTGCTTGCCTTGAGAATAATAGTTTATCCGTTAATCTCACTTATGCCAATGGTCGTATCGCTTGCTTAGGGCGAATCCCAGACCTTTACCTATCACAACCACCAACTCCCCGCGACACTTACGCAACCTTGTTGTTTAAATTCGATCAAATTTGGTCAAACGGTCTATTTGGTCGAGTTCCACAATAGGGCTGGGAAAAAGAGCCTGCGGTTTCGCTACCTTTTTCTAAGTAAGTCAAGCATCAACATTTCCCGTGCTCCGCATCCTTTTTCCTTCCCGGTGAATGGTGGAGATGGGAGCGGCCGGCAATGGATGGCTTTCATGGTGCTGCCTGTCCTGTTCTGGTAGAATTGGTTTTAATTCCCTTTAATCAATATCTAAGCAACCTGGGCTGGACAATCATCACATATACATGACGAAATCCAGTCTGCAACCCGCTAAGATCACCATCTCCATGCGAATGCGAATGCGAATGCGAATTCATTTGATACTCATATTTATTCATTTTTGCGGTGATGCTTTTACTTGAACGATTTTCCTTCCACCTCTCTTTGCAGCCGGGCCAATTTTTTTCAAATAAAATACCCGCCCACTTTTGAAACCAATTTCTCCCAACAAAACCACGACACTCAGCGCAAATCCATAGCCCAAAATGTACCACAACGAGAGCAGATCATCCCACCCCAGCACCTTCAAGCTGCTCCACTGTCGTTGAATGTACTGGTCGTTTGTAAGTTCCTTCCAGTGCTCGTAAAGTCCAGCCTCGTTGACCCGCTGGTAAGTCATTGCGAATCTTTGAAGAAAGGGTCCTTTCCGGGATACGGAGTGTTGCGTTGTTTGCCAGCCCAAGATCTGGGGCAACATGTACAGCTTTTTGCGGAGCGTGATCGGATCATGGTTGAGTTTGTAATTTACAAATTCTTCCGCCATTTGATACAATACCAGCCACGAGCAAGATTCCATATCGTGCCATTCCTTGGAATCGTTTCGGTGGACTAATCGGCTGTGTAATATTGGTGATATTGTATGAATAGTGTTCAGATAATAATCTCTAACTTCAAAATTGATGCACAAAGGAATCGTGGTACGTTCAAATTCTTCCAGCGTTTCAAGATGAGACTCGTACCGCTCATTTAGAATGTAGCTGAACATCTTTGCCAGATATGCTTCACTGAGCAGAAATACCACAATCGATAAGGTTAGAAACATTGCTCGTTGGAATCTTGGTAGTTTATGTTCTGCGATAGCATTGCCAAAAAATACAATTAATAGAATATTTTGCGTCAAACATCGTTTCAGAACGTTGTTCACTATTAAACAAATGATAATTAATATCAAAATGAATACCCAAACGGTGCCTGTGAATGGCATCAAAAGATGTTTGAAGAACGATCCTCGCAATTTTTCCGGAACTAAAAGAACCAGGCCATGAAATTGGTTTTCATAGAAGGTATCAATCAAAATAGTAAATAGCGGGCGATTTGTAATAATGTCGATTCTCTTGTTCCAAATTTGGGTTTCCACTTCATTTTCGTGCCAGAAATCTACGAGCCAGTCTATTGTTGCATTCATATGGTCAGCAAAAGCTTCCAGAAACCTAGCAGTTGATCCTTCGACCTTCAACGGATTATGTGTAATCATGATGTACAGGAAAAATGGAACAACACTTATTCTCAGAACATATCCCTGGACGTCCACCAGGTGATCCTTCTGCAGATGCTGGATGATGCTTCTTACACGTGTAAAGTGTTTAACAGTTTTCGCAAAGTAATCGTATCCATAAGGTTGATAATTAGAGAAAATCAGCAATGATTTAGTAATTCCAAGCATTTTCATCAACTCACCGTACTTTCTCAACATTTCATCACTTGAATCGGACCCACAAAGAAAAATGAAATACCCCAGATTATTCCAACCATAATGCAAAAATAATCGATTAAAAAGCAGCTCGGTGTGATCCCAACTATCATCATCAAACGTAATCAAAAAGTGCGAGATCTTTTCAATGGGAACGTGAAAATCTTCCGCTGTTACGACTACCTGCTGCTGGCCATTTTTCGAAAAGTCTTCTAACACTTCTTGCACCATGTAACGTTGACGGCCACTTTGAACTATGCAGTAGTACGGGTCGGACGGAGCAGGCAACTGACGGAGTAAGTCCACCAACTCGAGTGACCAAGCTGCACCAAGCAATGTGACTAGCACGAGAGTTACAATGGTGCACTTCATGATGGCAAATGTTACTGACTGGTTTAACGTTACGTTTGCGATCGAAGTTTTTGTTCGGTTTGATAGCAATCGATTCCCAAAAGAATTCAGGTAAAGTCACATTGTGGCAAGTTGGAGCTAGATTTACTTTGTATGGAAATTGTCCATGAGGAGGGGGGTTTTGATCTAAGATTAAAAAAAAGTGTCAAGGTTAAATATTGAAAAAAAAATTGATTTTAGAATCAAGACTAACATTTCAAAATAGACCATTTGCGTCTGAGATATTAGTAACTTCTAGCAAATAAATGGCTGTTTGGACGAGACTTAAAAAATCTTTTTTTTTTATTCACTGTATTTCAACAACCAGAGGTCCAATCTTCAATCTAGCGATGCAAGAAGCAAATCGTGTAACAGGTCAGTTTTTGAAGGATTTAGACTAAATTGAACCTCCTGGATCCGAATCTGCCTGTTGGTTTTTCCGATTCTCAAAGGGAACCGAGATATTCAAGATGGCGGCTGAATGGATAAATCACAAAAAAGGATGTTTTTTAAGTTCAATTAACTACTCAAATTTAACAAATTTAGGGTCGCTTAACGCGAATATAACCCCTTGAACACTCCAAAGTACTCAAGAAATGTGTGATCCACGATGGCGACCAATGCGGTAGTGCTAGAATATTGGATACATAAATGTAACAGGCAATTGGCCGCCACCTTGAAGTATTCTATATAGAGCAATTCTAGCTCAAATCAGGATTTTTTCTGGTACTTTTGTACCCGACCCTCTCCGATTTCAATGTAACATTGCAAGGGGTTTCCAGCATCGTGTCAGACTGGTCACTAATCCGGAATTACTTGGAATTTGAACAAGTAATTCTGTAATTCCGGATTTACTGAGTAATTCCAGAGTAATCCTGGTAATTCCTAATAATCCCAGTAATCCTGGTAATTCTATGATTCTTGTTTTTAAAAACATACTTCAGAAAAAAATAAAATAATAAAAAATAACTGTTAAAAAGACAATTTCGATAAACCTTTTAAATATGATTCTATTTATTGCCTATTCATTTTCATGTAAGAAACCAAAGTTATAGCAAGTACGGGATAATTCGGATTTTGAGTAAGTAATTCAGTAATTCCAGAATCACTCCGCAATTCTGCAGTAATTCCTGTAATTCTAGAATTACCTAGTAATTCCGTAGTAATTCGAGTAATTCTATAGTTACTCAGTAATTCGTGCATTTCCCATCAATTCAAGTAACAACTAGTAATTCTTTAAAGGTATATCGGCAGAATGCATTTTGCTTTTCCTTGATGCCTTTTATGGTTGTAAGAAGTACAGAGCGGATTCGGAATGTCCGCAAATTTGAATGCTCTCTAATTCAAATGTAGGGGAAAGTGGGGCAAGTGTAATAAGCTAAGGAAATGCTCGTTATAACCCATCAAAACGTTAAAAAATCTGTCGGATTTTTTTATAATCATCTTATTCTAGGTCTTGACTAAGACTTTGATAGAACAAGTTTTAAAAAAAATCCTGTTTTTTAATGTAAAAAATTGATTTTAATTTTTTTAATTTTCCGTACGTTCTACTCAACTAGTGGGGCAAGACGAACAACCCGTTGGGGCAAGAGGAACAATGCATGAAACAACATGTTAATTTGCTAACAATTGAACTGTTATCACTTAGATACATCAGATTAGAATGTATTTGAAACGTTTCTTTCATTTTTAGATTAAAAATAATATTTTACTAAAAATTTGATCGTTTTAACGAAAAAGATTATTACTTAGATGAAAAAAAGGAAATTTTCATAATATTCCTATATTTTACAGGGACAATTTTTTTTAACAATCTTTAATCAGTTTTTAAGTACTTTTATGTATTTATTTTTCAATAAAATATGTTGTTGCAGCAATTCGTATTTTTTTCCATACTAAAAATCCATATGGTACACTTGCCCCACCTGAACAAGATTTTTTAAAAGCTCTCAACAAAAATAACCAAAAGTTAAATCATACTTTATAATAGGTGCAAGTCATTGGTAGGGACACTACTGATCTAGGAAAAATAGCATTTTGATAAAATGAGCCTTAAAACGAACCCTAAGTCTTATTTTGTACAATCCAAATATTATAAGAAAACAATGGTTTTGAGAAAAACTTCACTAAATCTTATGCCCCGTGGCATTTACGTCATTTTGGCGGTTATGTGGCAGTAGAATCAGCTAATTGCATTGCTAGCAACAATTCCTCATACTGGAAATAATCCAAATTGTAAAAATTACGGCCGTACGAGCGATTGTTCTTTTTGCCCCATATGGTCGTCTTGCCCCACCTTCCCCTATTCGGAATCAGTTGTCAAACTGATGTTGATATTTACCCCATTATCCGATAGTTTACAAGTAGGGCATCCAATTTTCCCGGGTTTCGAGTTTCCCGGAAAACGGAAAAAAAATATTTATTCCCGGGAAATTTTTGAAAACGTCATAAAATCTATGTTTTCTTTATATTTGTTAAGTTTTTAAAATCATACTATTACTTCAATACTACTAAGTACTAATATCAAACAAGGATAGCACTTTTAGATAGCTTTAAAGATTTTTTTGTGTTCTTTGTTGTGCTTTTGAATTTTAAATGCACTCAAACGCCAAAATCAGTTGTCAAACTGATGTTGATATTTATCCAATTGTTCGATGATGTCCAAGGAGGACGTCCAATTTTCCCAGGTTTTAAGTTTCCTGGAAAACAAAAAAAAATATTTATTTATTTCCGGGATTTTTTTTTGAAAAAGTCATAAAATCTATTTATTCTTTATATTTGTTATGTTTTTTAAGCTTTAAACTTATCGAGAAATTAAAAATGAGAGTGTGTGCGTGCAACATGGAGTTAAACTTTTCAAAGTGCCATGGTAATCTTCACAGCAACTTCACAGAAAGTTTAACTCCATGTTGCACACACTCTCACTTTTAATTTCTCGATAGAATTAGCTCAATACTTTTAATATCAATCTAAACAAGAATATTAGTTTTCAGATAGCTTAAACAAATTTTTGCTGTTCTCTGTTGTGCTTTAAATTTTATATGCACCACAATCCTTAAAAAAAACCACACCGCACTTCTAATTCAAATAAAATAAGTATCTTATAAATATTTATTTTTTATTTATTTCTATATGACATGACTAAAACAGCTTAAAATTGGTTTAAGATGTCTAAAAAACAAAAATGACAACAAATAAAATGGTACCAATTTATGTAAAATTTAAAAAAGTTTAAACCTATTAATTGTAATACTAATGTTATATCCAGGCCAAATTAAGATTTTTGTTTAACTGGAAATTCTCCGTACAATATATAAAAATCCCGGGAATTTTGTGCCGGGAATTCCCGGGATGGACGCATTATTGCAAGGAACATGGTTTTGTTTGACAGCTGTCATTCGATCCAATTTCAAAGACTTTTCTCAATAGGCTGGAAGCTAGGCAGTAATTCCAAGTTATTTTTTTTATAATTTTGAGCAATTCTGCATGGTTTCTGGAAATTCCAAGTAATTCTGGGAAATCAAAGTAATTCATGACATATTGCCAGTAATCCTGGTAATTCCATTAAGACTGGTCAGTAATCCTTGATGCTGGAAACCCCTTGTAACATTGTAGACATGTTATCCTAGGCTTATGTAAGCCATTTTTTTTTGTAAATGGAGCCAGTTGCACTCAAAAATTACATTTGAGAAGGGCATAAGTTATTTAAATATTTTTGTATTTTGTAATTTAAAAATTACAAAAGTGGTCAAATTCAAACTTGATAATTATCAATTTTTATGTTTAAAAGTTAAATTTTAAGTCGATGTCACGTTTCTCGTTCAAAATTATTGAGGAAATAGCCTAAGATGTTACAAAAAGCCTCACGAAAAATGCAGGGTGGTTTGTCTCTTCTAAAAAAAATACAAAAATCATTTACTAAAATTAAAATGTTTTTTCAACATTTGTATTTATAAAACCGCTGTATTTTCACAGGGACTGGACATAGGACAATGGTCAATATGTTGACATTTATGTAAAATTGTCTGGGGAATCAATTCCCACTATCGGTTTTTGAACATTTTGACGTTTAGACAACTTTTTAAAAAATCAGTTTTAGTAAATGATTTTTGTATTTTTTTAAGGATAGACATTCCATCCTGTATTTTTCGTGAGCTTAATTTTGTAACATCTTAGGCTATTTCCTCAAAAATTTTGAACGAAAAAATCGTGATATCACCTTAAAATTTAACTTAAAAGCTTAAAAATTGAAAAATCTCATAGAAGTGGCGTGTTTTTTTTCTTTCAGTGTATTTTTGTGTACAAGTTTGCCTTTGACCACTTTTTGAGACAAAGTACCGGCTTCGAGAAACAGTAATTTTTAAATTACAAAATACAAAAATTATTTA
Source organism: Culex pipiens pallens (assembly GCF_016801865.2). Lineage (NCBI taxonomy): Eukaryota > Metazoa > Arthropoda > Insecta > Diptera > Culicidae > Culex > Culex pipiens. The sequence goes on along the minus strand of NC_068939.1, from coordinate 76,763,829 downwards.
AATAAGTTATGCCCTTTTTAAATATCATCTGGAGTGCATCTGGCTCCAAATACACCAAAATGGCTTTTATTAAGCCTAGGATAACATGTCTGAAAAGTTTCATTGAAATCGGAGAGGATCAAGTGCAAAAGCGCCAGAAAAAAACATGATTTGAGCTGGAAATGATCATAAATATTTTTTTATAAAAGTACCAAAATTCTTAATCGATAAAATTATTATATTATCGTCTGACGACAACGATAATGGTTGTCGTTATCGTTGGGACGATAACTCATTTTTTAATTTTTTTCTAAAATCGATAAACTCAACCATATCATGTTTAATTTTTAATGCTTTCACCAAGATTTTTTTTTTTTGAAAATTTGGTAGGTTCAAAGTATGAGTAACCAAAATAGTTCACAAATTACTGTATTTTTTTCGAAGATACTCAAATTTTCATAATTTGCTATATGAATATCAAACGAATTGAAATTTTGTATGCTTTTTCAATTGATTAGAGTTTTGTTGGACATACATTTTTTTTTAACAAATACCGTATTTTTTCGAAATTACACAAATTTTCAAAACTTGAAATTTGGGTATAAAACGAATTGAATTTTGGTATGCTTTTTCAATTTATTAATTTTTTGTTGAAAATTCACAAGTTATCGTATTTTTTTAAAGTACTTAAATTTTAAAAATTTACAATATGGGTATCAAACGACGTAAAATTTGGGTTGTCCTTACAACTTTGCCGAAGACACCAAACCTATCTGAATATCCCTTCAGAAGATACAGATTTTCCAATATTTACCTACAATTTTTGTATGGACAGCAGCCAAAAATATATGGAGACTTGTATGGGTGAACCAATAACACAAAATCGCTTCTTTAGTCATAATAATTTGGGAAGGTTTTCAAAAAGCAAATTAAAAATTATATATAAGATCCATGACCAGTTTTGGTTGAGATTTGAATCGGAATATGCCCTCAGAATTGGGTTATCGGAATATGATTATTTTACATAACGTCGTGTTAACATTACATCAATTTTGCAACTCTCTACGAAATCGGCCGATATCGACCAAATTTATTTTTTATAGTTTTTGATTTGGCTCAAACTTTGTGGGGGCCTTCTCTATGACCAAAGAAGCTATTTTGTATCATTGGTTCACCCATACAAGTCTCCATTCATTATTGGCTGCTGTCCATACAAAAATGGTACCGTAAACTGGGGTGACTTTGATAGCCTGGGGTGACATTGATAGAAATTTGATTTGGCCACTAATTTTGATGCATCCAATGTAACAGTCACATTTTTGCATATATGTTCGATAATAAGCTATTCCTTAATGCTTACATACTCAAAATTCTCAAAAATGTTTAGATATTAATTTGACGGGCATTTGAAAAACCTATCAAAGTCACCCCGGGCTATCAAAGTCACCCCAGTTTACGGTACGTAAATATTCAAACAGCTGTAACTTTTGAGTGAATTTTCTGATCAATTTGGTGTCTTCGGCAAAGTTGTAGGTATTGTTGAGGACTATTGAGAAAAAAATAGGTACACGGAAAAAAAATGCTGATATTTCAATCAACTTTTTTCACAAAAACTCAATTTCCCAAAATACGTATTTTTGATTTTCGAGATTTTTGTATATGTTTTAGGACACAAAAACCCACAACTTTTGAGCCATAGAGAAGCATGGTCAAAAAATCTGCCGCCGAGTTATGAATTATTGAAAAAATAGTGATTTTTGAAAAAATAGTGATGCAAAAACAAATTTGACGTAATTTTTAATGTAAAATTGAATTTCCAATCGAAAAGTACTTTACAGATTTTTGATAAAAGGCTCCGTTTTCAAGATATAGCCACCGAAAGTAAGATTTTAGTGAAATATTTGCAGTTTTTTGATTTTTAAAAATAGTGACCATGAGTGACCATTTCTATTTTTTTAATTTTTTTTTGAAGAGTTTTGAAAAAATTATATCTATATACATAACAAATTTCGACGGTTTTGTTCTAACGCGAATCAGTTCAATACGGAGCGTCGTATCGAGGTGCTTTTTGTTGCGTTGGGTTCGTAAAAGCCCAAGGAAGGTTCTTACGCCAAAAAAATAAAACTTTGGCCACTCTTGAACCGATTCCGGAAAATCTGCAGATTGTATGGGAAAAGTTACGTAGAATCAAATTTTGATCACAGGAGGCTTAATAAGCAAAAAAGTTAAAAACGTCAACAAACGAAAAAAATGCAGAACGAAGTTTGTCGGGTAAGTCTTGTTTGCTATAAAATTGTCCAAGGGACATTGAAGATTGGACCTCAGGTTGCTGAGATACAGCCGCTTTAAGAAAAAAAAAAAAAAACCACCAAAATCGAAGTTTTCTAAATCTCACCCTTACAGCCCACCATTTTCTAATGTCGATATCTCAGCAACTAATGTTCCGATTTTCAATGTTAAAACATGAAACATTCGTGAAATTTTCCGATCTTTTCGAAAAAAGTTGTTTTGAAGTTTTTTAAATCAAGACTTACATTTCAAAGGGCCAAACAATGTATTACGCCCATTTCAAATGCTAGTCTTGACTTAATTTTTTTCAAAAAAATTTTTTTCGAAAGGATCGGAAAATTTTACGAATATTTCATGTTTTAACATTGCAAAATGGACCATTAGTTGGTGAGATATCGACACTAGAAAATGGTGGGTTGTTTGGGTGATACTTAGAAAACTTCAATTTTCATGTTTCTATTTCTATAAGCCTCTGTATCTCAGCAACCAGAGGTCCAATCTTCATTGTCTCTTACGCAGTTTTATAGCAAATTTTCTGAACTCTTTAAAAAAAATATATTTATAGAAATGGTCACACATGGTCATTATTTTTAAAAATCGAAAAACTGCAAATATTTCGCTAAAATCAAACTTTCGGTGGCTATATCTTGAAAACAGAGCCCTTTATCAAAAAAACCTGTAAAGTACTTTTCGATTGGAAATTTAATTTTACATTAAAAAATTACTTCAAATTTATTTTTGCATGAAATTTTGATTTTTTCCAAAAATCACTATTTTTTCAAAAATTCATGACTTGTCGGCAGATTTTTTGACCATGTTTCTCTTTGGCTCACAATGTGCACGATGATCGAAAAATCTCGAAAATAAAAAAATACGTATTTTGGGAAATTGAGTTTTTGTAAAAAAAAAACTTGATTAAAAAATCGGCAAATTTTTTTTCCGTGTACCTATTTTTTCTCAATAGTCCTCAACAATACCTACAACTTTGCCGAAGACATCAAATTGATCAGAAAATTCACTCAAAAGTTACAGCTGTTTGAATATTTACATACCATTTTTATATGAACAGCAGCCAAAATAGCTTCTTTGGTTATAGGGAAGGCCCCCACAAAGTTTGAGCCAAATCAAAAAATACAAATAAAATCCATTTCCGGTTTTGGTAGAGAATTGCTCATTTTTATTCAATGTTGGATTATTGTGTCATTCATGTTTCAGCTTTCATTTCATAATCAATCAAGATCATCACCAAGCCCAAAGCCCATTCTCACGGCTACCTTCCACCAGTGAGTGAAACATCCCATCAAAATTGGATAATTATCAGGTCCAACTCGCGCACGGCCACCAACGACGCAACACCTCTCGCTTCAAAATTACCATCACAATGCCCCCGAATTACGGTGAATACGCCCCTCCTGCCGGAAGTGCAACCGCACTGCCAAAAACCCGGAAGCAAACCCGGTGCTGGCCCTTTGTTGCAGCTCGGTGAAATGTTTGTGAAAAAAAAAAAGGAAAAGGGAGAGAGTGAAAGTGAAGTGCAAAAATAGTCATTAATTACCTGCTGTTTTTTTTTTTGGTGCTGCTCAACCCAACGGGCTGGCAGGTAGATTTGAACCCAGAGGTCGTTCCGTTTGGTTCGCGGTATGTTTTCTGTATTGTTTGGGAAAACCATTAGAACTCTCAAAGGATTGTTTCGTTTTTAGCAGTGAATAGTGCATCCCGGATTGCATCAGCATAATATCACAGGAAGGTTTTGCGAAATGATGTTTTACGAGGGGTCTAAACTGTGATTCTTTTATGAGGTGTTTTGCCAGTTTATTATTTTGCATAATATATGCAAATTTCAAATGTTTGAGGGATGAAACCGGAAGTGACTTTCATGTACGGGATTTGCGATTAAAAGGGGTTGGAAATCACTTTTGCAAATATTGACTTCTAGTTAGAATTGCACTCTAATAAGAGCTGAACAAGTACACAGAAGGTTAGATGTTTCTAAACCCTGTAACTCTAACTGGTTTTGATTAAAACTGATGTCGTGGTAGATGTTTTCTTTGTTATTATTATATTTTGTTTTGAAATAAACGATTTTGACCAAACGAAATGATTAGGCCGTTGCAAATATTTTTCAAAGTTTATGTCGCCCCCCTCCCCCCCCCCTTCAAAGTTGGCCTGAATAATCAGGGGGCAAAAAAATATTTTTTCGAAAAACTTCAAAATTTTAATGAAAATTAAAGTTCAATCAACTGAAAACCAGTTAAAATGCATTTTCCTGCGTTTATTATCACATTAAGCATGTTTGAATTCCTTTGAAAACATTTTAAATTATCTTGAAATACCAATGTACAGTCCCACGAAAAGTTTTTTTTTTACGAAAAAAAAAAAAAATCAGTCAATACCTTGATATTTTAAAAACCAAAGTTTGGAAATCAACTGTACGTCTGTAAAATGCATTTTAAAACACTTTTTTTTTCATCCAAATGTTGAAACTTAGGCTTGCCCCCTCGACTTTGGTCAGAGCCGAGGGACATTAACTTCAAAAAAAAAAAATGCAACGGCCTTATTGTGATAAAAAAAAATTAAAAGTTGATATGTTTTTATTTCTTTATTTGTATGTTTTTATATTCAACTTTTTTATAAAAAAGAAATAAAAAAATCTTGGTACTGCAAACTGTGGTGACATTGATTGGATTTCAATTTATTTTTCAAATATTATTTAAACTGTAACACTAGAGCAGTTCTCTACGGAATAGGTCTTTTTCTAAAATTTTATTTTTTGAAACTTTTTTGGTGCCCTTATTATGCCCAAAGAAGCCATTTTGCTTCATTTGTTTGTCCATATAATTTTCCATACAAATTTGGCAGCTGTCCATACAAAAATGATATGTGAAAATTCAAAAATCTGTATCTTTTGAAGGAATATTTTGATCGATTTGATGTCTTCAGCAAAGTTGTTGGTATGAATATGGACTACGCTGAAAAAAATGATACACGGTAGAAAAAAATATTTTTGAGAAAATTCTCTATATTTTGCTTGTTTGAACTTTGTTGATACGACCCTTAGTTGCTGAGATATTGTTATGCAAAGGTTAAAAAAGAGGAAAATTTATGTTTTCTTAGTCTCACCCAAAAAACCCACAATTTTCTAATTTCGATTTTAAAATATAAAACATTCGTGAAATTTTCTGATCGTTTCGAAAACAATATTTTCAAAAATTTTAGATCAGAACTAACATTTCAAAAGGGCGTAATATTGAATGTTTGGCCCTTTTAAAATGTTAGTCTTGAATATTTTTTTTAAATATATTGTTTTCGAAAAGATCGGAAAATTTCACGAATGTTTCATATTTTAACATTGAAAATCGGACCAATAGTTGCTGAGATATCGACATTAGAAAATTGTGGGTTGTTTGGGTGAGACTTAGAAAACATCAATTTTCCTGTTTTTAAACACTTGCATGGCAATATCTCAGCAACGTATCAACAAAGTTCGAAGAAGCAAAATATAGAGAATTTTCTCAGCTTTTCCATTTTTTTTTTCAAAGTCGGGCAAACATTGGCACTAATTTAAAAAAAAAATATAACTGCGACTATTTTGAAAAAAATACATATAAATGGCTATTTCTTGAAAACGGTGCACTTTATCAAAATTTCACTGAAATACTTTTTGATTGCAAATTCGATTTTACATCGAAAAATGAAGTTGAAAAATTTTTGCGACCAATATTTCGATTTTTTTGAAAAAATCAGTATTGATTCAAAAAATCATAACTCAAAAAATCATAAATCATAACTTTCCATTCTGGAAATTTCTGAAAAGTTTGCATTTGATGTCCTCTAAAACATATCAGAAAAAAAATAAAAATAGTGTTTTTTTTTTTTGCAAATCAAGTTTTAGTGAAAGTGCAATTAAAAATCACCAATTTTTTTACCGTGTATAATTTTTTTTTTTCAATATAGTCCATATTCATACCTACAACTTTGCCAAAGACACCAAATCGATCAAAAAAATCCTTCAAAAGATACAGATTTTTGAATTTTCACATGTCATTTTTGTATGGACAGCTGCCAAATTTGTATGGAAAATTATATGGACAAACTAATGAAGCAAAATGGCTTCTTTGGGCATACCAAATGCACCAAAAAAGTTTCAGCCGCAAAATACAAAAAAAAAATCGAATGACCAATATCTCAGAGAATTGCTCAGTAGTCTCAAGTATTATATTTTGAAGTAAAGTGTTTTTCAAAAGAGCTTTCAAAAAAAGTTTCGTTGAGGATAGATTAATAATAAATTCTAAGAGAGATTTTTTCATGTAAATATAAATTTTTGTTTTAACCAAAACAAATGTTGCAGCATGTATAAAAAAAAATTCATATGTACTAATAATTTTGTTTTAATGAAAAATGCTTAAATCTAGAGATATTTTTGAATTCTGTTTGAATAACACTTGTTACTATTACTTGGAAGCTAACGTTAACAGTTTTTTTTTGATTATACAAAAATCTCCGAATTAAAATTTCAATTCATTGAGATAAACATGCTTCTTTTCTATATGAAAACAACTGTTTTAAGTTCTTTTAAAACCTCTAACAAGCACAATATGGTTTCATATCATTCAGTTTTTATTGATTCCGTTTTTCATTTTTTTAAATCTTCGACCTATCAAAGTCACCCCGGTTACAATATTTTGTTCATTCACCGAAAATCACTTCCACAACCATTCTAGCGTACTTCCCCACTCTCATACACACAGAAAAAAATAATGTAAATTAGGAAGCTGCAATTTTGGAAGGTTGAATATTACCTCTTTTATGATGTAATTTTACCTCAATTTAGATTGAAAAAGTGGCATTACACCAGAAAAGTGGTAAAATTACACATTTCCAGAGGTAAAATTACACCTTTTTTCCGACATAAAAGATGTACCCCTTCCCAGATGTAATATTACCATGATTTTTTTTTTTCTGTGCAATAA
>NC_068939.1:76725988-76756491 GCF_016801865.2 Culex pipiens pallens | reverse complement strand
CTTGAAATTGTAGCTTTTCATTGGATGAGAGTGGGGAAGTACGCTAGAATGGTTGTGGAAGTGTTTTTCGGTGAATGAACAAAATATTGTAGACCGGGGTGACTTTGATAGGTCGAAGATTAAAAAAAAAATGAAAAACGGAATCAATAAAAACTGAATGATATGAAACCATACTGTGCTTGTTAGAGATTTTAAAAGAACTTAAAACAGTTGTTTTCATATAAAAAAAATATGTTTATCTCAATGAATTGAAATTTTAATGCGGATATTAACAGCATAATCGGATTTTTGGTTTATTTATAATAAATAAACGTTACTTAATCACCCTCACATTTAGAGGTTGATGCTATCCAAAATAAACACAAAAGAGCGCATATTTCAGCGTTCTATCAATTCGACTCATTATTCATACCATCAGATTAGGTAGTCAGATCTTCATAATTCAGGGCACTTATGTGCTTGCAACTTATGATAGGGTTGTCAGATCTTCAATCTTTTGGGCTCCTTGGAAAGGTCTTTTGATTAACTATCCAAAGATAGGTTGCATGATAGATCCGGACAATGTTTTCTTCAAATAACATAACTAATAACATAACTTTTGATAAGTTTGTCAGATCTTCAATGTTTTGTGCTCGTTAGAAATGTCTTCTAAATACCTTTCTGAAAAAGTATAACATGACGAATTTTCTTACAAAAACCACTCTTTTTACCATCTTCCGTACTTTTGCTAAAATCGTTTTTTTAGCATTACTTTTGAAGTTCTTTACTTTACAATTTTCAATAGCGATTTATGGGACCCTAAGATCGGATCGGTCATCGGAGATATGAACGCCCGCATAGGAAGGGAGGAGATGTACCAGCCGGCCGAACAGCCTGCACACCGTCACAAACGACAACGGCCAGCGGTGCATCAATTTCGCAGCCTCCCGCGGTATGGTGGTACGGAGCACATTCTTCCCCCGGAAAGACATCCACAAAGTCACCTGGACATCGCCTAACCAACGAACAAAAACACAAATCGACCACGTCCTCATCGACGGCCGATTCTTCTCGGACATACGGAACATCCGCACGTACCGCGGTGCGGACATCCACTCGGACCACTACCTGGTGGGTGCAAGCATTCACTCAAAACTGTCGACGACGTACCACCGACGACGGAGCCGGCTCCCTCCGCCGTTCAACACCGAGCGGCTGCAGGACACGGCTGCGGCTCAGCACTACGTGCAGCAGCTGGAAGCGAGCCTGCCAACGGAGGAGGAACTCGGCGCTGCCTCGCTCAACGATGGATGGAGCAGAATATGCTCGGCCATCGGCAGTGCCGCTGAAGCCGCGCTAGGTAGTACGGTCCGAGTTGGAAAGCAGCGCTGGTTCGACGAGGAGTGCCAGCGGCTACATGACGAGAAGAAAGCAGCTTATGCGGTGAAGCTGAGAGCTGCAACTGATGAGAACGTGGCCAGATACAAACAAGCGCTGAAACAGCAGATAACGGTCTTCAAGCTCAAGAAGCGCCAGCTGGAAGATCGCGATCGCGCCGAAATGGAGCAGCTGTTCCGGCAGAACGAGACGCGAAAGTTCTACGAGAAGGTTAACCGGTCCCGCAAAGGCTATGCGCCGCAAGCCAACACTTGTCGGGACGCCGAGGGAAGCCTTATTATGGACAAAGGCGAGGTGTTGAACAGGTGGCAGCAGTTCTTCAACGAGCACCTCAACGGCGATGTAGCGCATGGAGACGGCTTTGAAGCCCAACTTGGACCGCCCGACGGAGACGGTGAAGAAGGAGATCAGGCAGCTGAAGAACAACAGGACCGCCGGTAAAGATCGGTTACACGGTGAGCTCTTCAAATATGGAGGAGAGCAGTTGGCGAGGGCGATCCACTTGGTGATTTCTAAGATCTAGAGGGAGGAGAAACTACCAGAAGAATGGATGGATGGTGTCGTGTGTCCCATCCACAAAAAGGGCGATAAGCTGGACTGCGGCAACTACCGTGGCATCACGCTTATCAACGCGGCCTATAAAATCCTCTCCCAGATCCTCTGCCGTCTGCTGTCACCGTACGCACGGAGGTTCGTGGGCCCCTATCAAGCGGGGTTTACTGGCGCTCGGGCCACCACGGACCAAATTTTCTCGCTCCGGCAGATCCTCGAGAAATGCCGTGAGTACAACGTGCCCACACATCACATCTTCATCGATTTCAAGGCAGCGTACGATACAGTCGACCGCGAACAGCTATGACAGATCATGCACGAGAACGGATTCCCGGACAAACTGACTCGGCTGATCAAGGCTACCTTGGATCGTGTGATGTGTCACGAGCGAGTGGCAGGGGAGCTAGTGGACCCCTTCCAATCGCACCAAGGGTTACGTCAAGGAGACGGCTTATCCAATGCGCTGTTTAGCATCGGACTTGAGGGAGTTGTGCGAAGAGCGGGTATAGACACGAGAGGCACGATTTGCAACAGGACAGTCCAACTTCTGGCTTATGCGGACGACATTGATATTATAGCGAGAGACCTGGAGACGGTGAAAAGGGTTTACACCGCCTTAAAGACGCAAACAAGACGAATTGGATTGGCCATGAATAAGACGAAAACAAAGTACATGAAAGGGAGGGGCTCAAAGGACGTTGACCCCCCAAGACTCACCCCTCTAGCTGAGGATGGCGATGTGCTGGAGGAGGTGAGCGAATTCGTGTACTTGGGATCGCTGGTAACGGCCGACAACGACACCAGCTTAGAGATCCGGACTCGTATCCACTTTGTATTACGGAAAACCTTGACATCTGATCGAGTGCAACGCGCCACGAAGCTGACCCTGTACAAGACACTGATTAGGCGAGAATCGGGAGGCTCAGGTGGGCCGGCCATGTCGCGAGGATGGACGAAGACCATCCTGTCAGGATGCTCTTTGACAGCGCGCGACCGGATGGCGGCACAGGCAGAAGAACAGGAGCACAGCGTGCACGATGGGGAAATCAGATCGTGGCGGACCTAAGAAAGATCTGCAACCTAGGAGCTGGCAAGCTGCAGCCCAGAACCGAGCAACATGGAACAACCTTCTTGATACAGCACGGGCACCGCGTATGGTGTTCTAAGCTGATTGGTATGTATGGTATGGTATGTAAGACGGATCGAATGAGCCCAAAACAGACAAAATCGGTTGAGCCAGTGCCGAGATAATCCAGTGCAAATTTGTTTGATCAACATCCCACCACACACACACAGACATTTGCTATGTATACGTGAAGGTGGGTCTAGGTATTCAAATTGAGAATTTCATTTTTCGAGTGATTTTATAGCCTTTCCTCATTAAGGTGAGGAAGGCAAAAACTGTTAATGTTAGCTTTCAAGTAATAGTAACAAGTGTTATTCAAACAGAATTCAACAATATCTCCAGATTTAAGCATTTTTTTAATAAAACAAAATTATTAGAACATATGAAAAAAAAATGAATTCATGCTAAAACATTTATTTTGATGACAGCAAAAGTTTATATTTTTTGAAAGCTCTATTGAAGAACACTTTATGAAGGACAAATTTAAAAAAATATAAAGCTTGAGCCTAGTGTTACAGTTTAAATAATATTTGAAAACTAAATTGATCCAATCAATGTCACCCCAGTTTGCAGTATCACATTTTTTTATAAGCTAGTTGAATATAAAAATATAAAAATAAAGAAATAAAAGTATATAAACTTTTAAATTTTGTTTTTACTACAATTATTATTTCATTTGGTCAAAATCGTTTATTTCAAAACAAAATATAAGAATAAAAAAGTAAACATCTACCATGACATCAGTTTTAATCAAACTCAGTTAGAGTTACAGGGTTCAGAAACATCTAACCTCCTGTGTACTTGTTCAGCTCTTATTAGAGTGCAATTCTAACTAGAAGTCAATATTTGCAAAAGTGATTTCCAACCCCTTTTAATCGCAAATCCCGTACATGAAAGTCACTTCCGGTTTCATCCCTCAAACATTCTAAATTTGCATATATTATGCAAAATAATAAACTGGCAAAACACCTCATAAAAGAATCACAGTTTAAACCCCTCGTAAAACATCATTTCGCAAAACCTTCCTGTGATATTATGCTGATGCAGTCCGGGATGCACCACTCACTGCTAAAAACGACACAATACTTTGAGAGTTCTAATGGTTTTCCCAAACAATACAGAAAACATACCGCGAACCAAACGGAACGACCTCTGGGTTCAAATCTACCTGCCAATCCCTTGGGTTTAGCAGCACCAAAAAAACAGCAGGTAATTAATGACTATTTTTGCACTTCACTTTCACTCTCTCCCTTTTCTTTTTTTGCGCAAACATTTCACCGAGCTGCAACAAAGGGCCAGCACCGGGTTTGCTTCCGGGTTTTTGGCGCGGTGCGGTTGCACTTCCGGCAGGAGGGGCGTTTTCGTCGTAATTCGGGGGCATTGTGATGGTAATTTTGGAGCGAGAGGTGTCGCGTCGTTGGTGGTCGAGCGCGGGTTAGACCTGATAATTATCCAATTTTGATGGGATGTTTCACTCAGTGGAGAGGAGCAGTCGTGAGAATGAGCTTTGGGATTGGTGATGATCTTGATTGATTATGAAATGAAAGTTGCAATACGGATGACACAATAAGCCAACATCAAATAAAATTAATGTATTTTTAACACGACGTTATTATAAAAATTGTACGTAAATATTGGAAAATTGTATCTTCTGAAGGAATATTCTCTTAGGTTTGGTGTCTTCAGCAAAGTTGTAAGGACTGTTAAAAAAAATGGTACACAAAAAAAAACTGTTGATTTTTTAATAAACTTTTTTTTTACTGATCTTCAATTTCCAAAAATCGATATTTTTCAGGGGACAAAAACTGCAACTTTTAAGCCCTAGAAAAGTATGGGCAACATTTTGCCGCTGGACGATAAATCATTTTCAAAATATTTCCAAAATCGACTTAGTTCAACCATGTCATGTTTAATTTTCAATGCTTTTAGTAAGAATATATATTTTGTAAAAGTAGGAAGTTTTAAAGTAAAAAATGTACAAATTTTCATAAATTGCACTCTGGGTATCAAACAAAACGAAATTTTGTATGGGTTTTCACTTTATTAGAGTTTTTTTGGAAAATACAAAAAAAAAATCACAAAATACCTTTTTTTTCGAAAAAACTCAATTTTTCAAAATTTGCAATATGGATAGCAATCGAATTGAAATTTTGTATGCTTTTTTCACTTTTTTAGTGTCTTTTTTTAAATTCCGTATTTCTTCGCAAATACTCAAATTTTCTAAATATGCAATATGGGTATCGCACGAAGCTTTTTTTTTACATTAATAGAGTTTTTTTGGAAAATACAAAAAATTTCACAAAATACCATATTTTTTCGAAAGTACTAAAATTTTCATAATTCGCAATAAGGGTATCAGAGGAAGCGAAAATTTGTATGCTTTTTCAATCTTTAACAGTTTTTTTTGAATACTTATTTTTTTACAAAATACTCAATTTTTTAAATATGCAATGTGCAATGCAATACTTTCGAAAAAATATGATACTTTGTCAAAATTTTAGTATCTTCAGAAAAAAAAAACTCTTCTAATGTGAATAGAAAACCAAATTTCGCATCGTTACTACGGATTGTCGGATTACATACCCATATTGCAATTTTTCAAAAAAATTGTATTTTCGAAAAATACGATAATTTGTGATTTTTTTTGTATTTTCAAAAAAAAACTTTAATTTATTGAAAAAGCATCACAAAATTAAATTCGTTTGATACCCATATTGCAATTTTTGTTTCAATTTAACAAAAAAAACTCTAATAAATTGATAAAGCATACAAAATTTCAATTCGTTTGATATATTAAAAATTATGTAAATTTGAGTATTTCGAAAAAATACGGTTATTTGTTTGGTTGGATGGTTACTTATAAATACTTTGAAATTTACTAGATTTGCAAAAAAAAAATTAGTGAAAGCATTAAGAATTAAACATGGTATGGTTGAATAAATCGATTAAAGAAAGATTTTAAAAATGAGTTATCGTTTATTATTGGAGATAAGATTATCGCCGATAGAATTATCAAAATAACGATACTGGTTATCGCTATCGTCAGGACGATAACAATAATTTATCGTTATCGTCAAACGATAATATTATCGACGATAATTTTATCGCTTAACAACCTTGGTGCTTTTATAAAAAATATAAATGATCATTTCCAGCACAAATCTGGTTTTTTCTGGCACTTTTGTACTCGACCCTCTCCGATTTCAATGAAACTTTGTAGATATGTTATCCTATTTAAGCCATTTTTGTGTATATGGAGCCAGTTGCACTCGAGAATGACATTTGAGAAGGGCATGTGTTAGTTTAGTAATTTATTTAATATTGTTTGTATTTTGTAATTCAAAAATTACTGTATCTCGAAGCCGGTACTTTGTATGAAAAAGTGGTCAAAGGCAAACTCGTACACAAAAATACACTGAAAAAAGAAACGCCACTTCCATGATATTTTAAAATTTTTAAGCTTGAAAGTAAAATTTTAAGGTGATATAATGTTTATTTTTCGTTCAAAATTTTTGAAGAAATAGCCTTAGATGTGACAAAAAGACTCACGAAAAATGCAGGATGGTATGTCTCTCCTAAAAAAATACAAAAATCATTTACCAAAATGTTTCTCAGAAAAGTGGTCTAAACGTCAAAGATTTCAAAAATCAATAGTGGAAACCGATTCTCCAGACAATTTTACATAAAATTTTCCATATTGATCATTATCCTAATCCCAATCGCTGTGAAGTTACAGCGGTTTTAAAAATAAAAATGTTGAAAAAATAGTTTTTTTTGTGCATTTTGGCAATTTCAATGTTCTTCATTTTTTGGTATCGTAATTATTTTTACCGGAAAACTCGTCCAATTTCCCATAAGTTTGTCTTTGACAGCATTTCAATTCGATGTATGGGCTTTGACCTTTTTTTGATAGCATGTAACAGCTTCGAAATACAGTAATTTTTAAATTACAAAATACAAAAATATTTAAATAACGTATGCTCTTCTCAAATGTAATTCTTAAATGCAACTGACTCCATATACACAAAAATGGCTTATATAAGCCTAGGATAACATGTCTGCAAAGTTTCATTGAAATTGATTGATTCATTGATTTTAACTGGAATTGCTATATCTTGACATCTTGGATTACCCATTTCCTGAGTACATTGGAGTATTCAAGGGGTCATATTCGAGTTCAACGACCCCAAATTTGTTAAATTTGAGTACCGTTAAACGGGGTGACTTTGTTAGGTTTGAGATTTTTCCACAAAATGAAGAGTACAAATTAAATACGAACGGAACGGTTTGGAATCATACTGATCGTGGTAGAGAAGGGCTCAAAGTACCTCAAGAAGAACTTTTCATAACATTTTGAAAAGTTTAAATAGTTAGTTAACTATTATTAAGAAAATGACGATGAAAGACATTATTTCAAACTTTTCAAAGTGTCATGATTTTCTCAATGAACATGATTTTGAGTCGGAAAACGGAATGCATTTTCGGATTCTTAGGACAATTTCTTCAAAAATCTTCAAATTGATAGGCGATTTCAGTTGAACAAATTTCATATAAAATATGAAAACTTGTGATTCATGCTTCGAATTCAGTTTGAAATGCAATATTAATCGATCATTTCATAAACAAAACTAGTTTTAACGAATATCATCCAAAATTCCGACTTTTCAACAATTTACCCAAAAAATTTATGTATTTTGTAAAAAAGCATATAAACTTAGTTAACTAAATATACACATTGATTTTTTTTCTTAAAAAACTATTTCAGCAACCTTAGTGATGGCACATTTAACGTAAAAATAAAGTTTGAACACGTTTAATCTGATTTTAACAAGAAAAACTAACTTAATCCACCTATGTGGTTGATGTCTTCCTCACTTTTTACCAACAATGGGTAATATGAGTTGTTTAGACACATATTTCAACTATTTTTTTAGGTCCAGAAAAATAAGTACACAGATATAACTTAAGTGGTCAGAACACGAGACAGGGTTGTCAGATCATCAATTTTGTGGACTCGTTAGAAAGGATTTTCGATTACCTAACCAACGATGGGTCGGATGATGGATCCGTACATCGTTTATATGCATTTAGGTGAGATCCGGCTTCAAAAAAGTACATAAATATCACTTAAGTGTTCATAACTCGAGACAGGGTTGCCAGATCTTCAATGTTGTGGACTCGTTGGAAAGGTTTTTCGATTACCTAACCAACGATGGGTTGAATAATGGATCCGGACATCGTTTACATGCATATAAATGAGATCCGGATATATGTGAAAACACATTTTTATACATAACTTTTGAACTACTTATCGAAACTTCAAACCATTCAATAGCGATGTATGGGACCATAAACCAAGTCGAATGCAACCGGTTTGATCAAAATAGGTTCAGCCAGTGCTGAGAAAACTTGGCAAGAATATTTGACACATACATACATACACACACACACACACATACACACACACACACACACACACACACACACACACACACACACATACACACACACACACAGACATTTGTTCAGTTTTCGATTCTGAGTCGATATGTATACATGAAGGTGGGTCTTAGAGCTTTTGATAAAAAGTTAATTTTTAGAGCAGGATTATAGCCTTACCTCAGTGAGGAAGGCAAAACTATGACATCACAGTCACCCCGTAATTAAAAATATTTTTTTTAACGTACACGATTTGCTTCTTACATCGCTATTTTTAGGTTCAGGTTCAGGTTTCAGGCCTTGACCATAAGGAAACATTGAAGATTGGACCTCTGGTTGCTGAAATACAGCGAATAAAAGAAAATTTAAGTTTTTAAGTCTTATCCAAACAGCCTTTTATTTGCTAGTAGGTACTAATATCTCAGAAAAAAAGATGGTCCATTTTGAAATGTTAGTCTAAATTCAAAATTTAACCTTGAGACCATCCACTTGGACACTTTTTTATCTAAGATCCTCCCTTCTTCCCCTTCTCATGGACAATTTCCATTCAAAACAAATCTAGCTCCAACTTGCCACAATGTTTCTGTAGCTGAATTCTTTTGGGAATCAATTGCTATCAAACCGAACAAAAACTTCGATCGCAAACGTAACGTTAAACCAGTCAGTAACATTTCCCGACATGAAATGCACCGTTCTAACTCTCGTGCTAGTCACATTGCTTGACACAGCTTGGTCACTCGAGTTGGTGGACTTGCTCCGTCAGTTGCCTGCTCCGTCCGAACCGTTCTACTGCGTAGTTCAAAGTAGCCGTCAACGTTACATGGTGCAAGAAGTGTTAGAAGACTTCTCGAAAAATGGCCAGCAGCAGGTAGTCGTAACAGCGGAAGATTTTCACGTTCCCATTGAAAAGATCTCGCACTATTTAATTACGTTTGATGATGATAGTTGGGATCACACCGAGCTGCTTTTTAATCGATTATTTTTGCATTATGGTTGGAATAATCTGGGGTATTTCATTTTTCTTTGTGGGTCCGATTCAAGTGATGAAACGTTGAGAAAGTACGGTGAGTTGATGAAAATGCTTGGAATTACTAAATCATTGCTGATTTTCTCTAATTATCAACCTTATGGATACGATTACTTTGCGAAAACTGTTAAACGCTTTACATATGTAAGAAGCATGATTCACCATCTGCAGAAGGATCACCTGGTGGACGTCCAGGGATATATTCTGAGAATAAGCGTTTTTCCATTTTTCCTGTACATCATGATTACACATAATCCGTTGAAGGTCGTAGGATCAACTGCTATGTTTCTGGAAGCTTTTGCTGACCATATGAATGCAACAATAGACTGGCTCGTAGATTTCTGGCACGAAAATGAAGCGGAAACTCAAATTTGGAACAAGAGAATCGACATTATTACGAATCGCCCGCTATTTACTTTTTTGATTGATACCTTCTATGAAAACCACTTTCATGGCTTGGTTCTTTTAGTTCCGGAAAAATTGCGAGGATCGTTCTTCAAACATCTTTTAATGCCATTCACAGGCACCGTTTGGGTATTCATTTTGATATTAATTATCATTTGTTTAATAGTGAACAACGTTCTAAAACGATTTTTGACGCGCAATATTCTATTAATTGTATTTTTTGGCAGTGCTATCGCAGAACATGAACTACCGAGATTTCAGCGTTCGATGTTTCTAACCTTATCAATCGTGGTGTTTCTGCTCAGTGAAGCATATCTGGCAAAGATGTTCAGCTACATTCTAAATGAGCGGTACGAGTCTCATCTTGAAACGCTGGAAGAATTTGAACGTACCACGATTCCTTTGTGCATCAATTTTGAAGTTAGAGATTACTATCGGAACACTATTCATAAAATATCACCAATATTACACAGCCGATTAGTTCACCGAAACGATTCCAAGGAATGGCACGCTATGGAATCTTGCTCGTGGCTGGTATTGTATCAAATGGCGGAAGAATTTGTAAATTACAAACTCAACCATGATCCGATCACGCTCCGCAAAAAGCTGTACATGTTGCCCCAGATCTTGGGCTGGCAACCAACGCAACACTCCGTATCCCGGAAAGGACCCTTTCTTCAAAGATTCGCATTGACTTACCAGCGGGTCAACGAGGCTGGACTTTACGAGCACTGGAAGGAACTTACAAATTATCAGTATATTCAACGACAGTGGAGCAGTTTGACGGTGCTGGGGTGGGATGATCTGCTCTCGTTGTGGTACATTTTGGGCTATGGATTTGCGCTGAGTGTCGTGGTTTTGTTGGGAGAAATTGGTTTCAAAAGTGGGCGGGTATTTTATATGAAAAAATGTGGCCCGGCTGCAAAGAGAGGTGGAAGGAAAATCATTCGAGTAAAAGCAGCACCGCAAAAATGAATCAATAAGAGTATCAAATGAATCCACTAAAACTCACACAAACACAATAAGAGTGAATTAAATTCTTGATGTTGCAACACTTTTCACATGAGTGAACTTATTATGAAGGAGTTGGTCTACGCAAGAATTTTTAATTATACAAAGATTTTTGATTGAAACAGCTTGTTAACTCTTTTGACATAAAACAACATTTGTGGTTGAAAGTGCTTTTGGTCAATTATAATTGATAATTATCAAGAAAAGTCAGAATAAAAAATCACAGAAATTTTGCAGTCCCAATAACATTTTTAATTGAATTACCTCAATATTTTCCCACAAAAAAAAATATCTAAAAACTTCATCGGAATTAGAAGTGCAATCAACTAACAACAATTTTCAATGCATTTTCCCACGTTGATAATCTTTTTAGCCTGATTCAACTAGTTAAAAATCATTATTTTATTTTTATTTTTTGGTAAAATTTCATGTACACAGTCGCAAAAAAAAATATTTTCAAAAAAAAATCATTAAGATCCATTGATTGTTGTTGTTGATTGATTTGCATGGAAATTCAGTTTTCCGATTTATATTTTGAAGAAAATCATATCTCAGTACCCCGTTAAGGGATACTCACTGCAAAAATGGCGAGTATCCCTTAACGGGGTGCTGAAAAAAGATTTTTTTTTAATTAAAAAATGAAAAATTTATATTGCTTGCTAATCAATCAACAATTCGTTGAAACAAAAATTGTAAAATTGATTACACACCAGTTCAACTGTTTTTATTCTGTCAGTAAGCGTTTTCAGCTATATTTTAAATTTTTCTAGTATTTTTCATTCAAAGTCCAACTTTCTTCTGAAACGTGACGGATAAAAAATGAAGAATTCATGAAATTTTTTTATCTTTAGTTTCCCAGCTTTTTATCATTGTAATTTAAGACCATAACAAAATCTCGTGACACAAAATGAACTCATGAACTGTTTGACAACAAATAACCAATTAGTACTTGTTTTGCTTCTTGAGTATTTTCAACAAGCTTCCCTGCACCGTGCGGTACACGCGGTTCAACTGTACCTCGGGTTTGCTTTGCGCCTGCTTTGTTCGGTTTACACCCGTACCCGACTCACACGAACCGAGGGTATTTTGGTTCATCGTACCAGCGCACCACGACACTCTCGGTTTGCCGCGTCGGTTTTGTGTCTGGCACTCAACCATGGCATGAACCCGGTATATGAGCCAAGGTGCTTCACTCGTTACGAGCCGAGGTACGTGCCGTGGTACGCGCTGGCGGTACAAAACGGGTTCAATACCACGACACGTACCACGGCACGCTGAGTTCATGCCATGGGTGAGTGCCAGACACAAAACCGATGGGGCGAGCCGAGAGTGTCGTGGTGCGCTGGTACGATGTACCAAGATACCAATACACAAATGGGTTCAGGCACGTACCGAAGCTAGAAAACCGAACCCGCGGTGTGCGTTGGCATTGGCGCATGGGAAGCTTGATTTTCAAAAACTTCAAAACTTTTTTTTTATTTTATTGCATTCAAAATACCAAACTCCAAAACGACTCATTCACTCGCGACCACAAATTGAAAGCGACAAAAAACTGCTCTGACCGTTTCCTACCGTTTGTCGCTTCCACACCAATCGTTACAGAATACTCTCTCTTTGCTCTCCTTCTCACTTCAATCGGGTAGTACAGCGAATGGTTCAGAGAGACCGATTGCGTTATGTCGCTCAGTCGCTGAGTCGAAATAGTTTGCGATCGGCTTTGTTTTGCTCAGTTATCAAATTGCTTAAAATCTATGTTATCAAAAAAGTTTTGCAATTTTGTTGATAACACGACATCAAAGACAGAATTACAAGCAATTTCCATCATGCCAAATACAAATTTACGGCAAACTGTGGTAGTGCAGGCCAAGTGAGCGCCGAGCTTGTATGTTGTTAGATTCTCTCCTCTCTCAATGTATTCGTGTGTGACTCGGGTCGACGGACGGAGTGGGCAAAGAAATTCACGAAAAAAAATTGTGTCGCGATTGAGAAGTCGCTGGCAGCCTGAGTGTAGTGTTCGCTCGCGACTGGTTGCGAGCTCCAGTCGGCAATGATTCGCTCGGCAATGAGTGAGTGATTTCTGATCCTTGAACCAAAAATCAGGACCCTTGGTCTAATTAGCTGAAAACTATTGTAATTGCATTTCCCTGCGTTTTTAATAATTTTTAACATGTTGATTCAAATTTTTTTTGAGTTTGTGTGAATTTTCATTGTACAGTAAAATTTAATTAACATTTTTCCCGTGTTTTGGAGGACATTTTTAGTAACTTTTGTTCTACGAAATAAATACTTCTCTTGTTTTATTTTTATATTTTTAATTTTGTTGTATTTGAATTAATATCAATCTTGTTAAGTTAATGTTTGTTTCTGATAGTATCTGGCTTCCTCTACCAACTCCTATCATTACCTTTTGCCTATCTAGTTTTTTCATGTTTTTACAGTCACTTTTACAATTTTTCGCTTATTTTTCACCCACAACGTTAACATTACCCATTTAGTTGTAAAAAAAGCTTAAAGGCATAGTCTGGTACACAACAAAAAAAAAATACTGCACACTTATTTCCACATAATATACAGTAGTATATCAGCACAGCCAAAGTTGGCCCCACAAAAGTCACACAAAACAAGTCAAACTTCCAAACGTTTCATTTCATTTCTTCGCAATCGAAACAATTATTGAGCTTTTTTAATCTAAAAAACCTGAGAATGTCAACTATAAGAAACGGGTTCATTAATTGATTTACATTTGTTTGATTTTTTTTAAATTGTTATGAGAAAATTAGTACAAATGATTGTATTTTTTTGCTTTAAGAAATTTTTTTCGCATTTAATTAATCTTCAAAAATGTATTCTAACAGCAACATTAACCACCTAACAAGCCTTTGACCATAAAATTGCTCCAATTTAACCTTTTTGCGGTTCCTTAATCGCGCTTTCGGTGAGACTCGAGTCATTTGGTCGCTTATCTTTTTTAACCTAACTTTTGCGATAATGTGCTGAAATATCTACTACACAGTGTGCTTCAAATTATGTTGTTTTTTTGTTTCACTTTCTTGCCCGTTGCATCCAACGTGTGCACAGGCCCGTTTCGCCTGCGGTCATAAACTGCAACTGGTTTGGGCAATTCACTCGCAAGATAAGCCAAAGTGTACACATAAATTTAATTTCGTCCATATCTCGCGGAAATCGACTCCCAAATTTACCCACAAAAAACATGAAAAAATAAAAGAGACGCAGGCTTGTATGTGTGTAATTACATCCGAATTAATACCTACCTGTCACGAGCTTTGGCTGAGTGTGTTTGCGGCTATAATTTTTATCAAATTATCCCAGATGAGCACACGCATGCCCGCGAGGCGACGAAAAAATGTGTATGTGTGTGTTTGAGTGCGATTGCTCCCCACGTGGAACCACTGCTTTCAGCTTGCTTGCCGGAGATAAGAGCTCGAATTTTCGCAGAAAAAGATGATTGACTTTCTTTTAAGGGGGATTTTTTGCGGTCTCAAATTTGTGTTGATGGGCACATTTTTCAAAAATTTTAAAACATTTTTTTACACATTCAAAAGCTTATGAGCTTCGTTATGAATCTTAGTTTGAATATTTCTTTAAATTTGTTTTATATTTTCGAGAATTCTAAAACATCTCTTTTCAAAGAACAGTAGTGTGTGCCACAAAAATCCACACTTCAAATTAAATTTCTCAAAACATAACCAAAATAACCCTACAAAAAACAAGCATTCACCGCTTGTTCGGGGGGCAAGTCCAGGTCATCCTTGCAGGAGGCCGCCTCAGCGACGATGATGGCATAATAATGAGAAAGAATTTCCGCAAAATTGCTTCCAGTCACAGGTGCGACTAAGTCGATGATGGCCAGAAGGACCTGGACTTGTTTTGCGTCCGTCCTGGCTGCTGCTGCTGCTACTGCCGGTGGTTCTGTTTCATTTCAATTATACAGCAAAAACAAAAGAATTATGGTCTTTCGTGTGGAGACTAAAAACAGTAAATTTGATAAACGTTTTTCGGGGGCATAGAATTATAAGCGGTCCGTTGTGATGACGATTTGGACATGATTGTAGGAGTGGATTCAGAGGTATAAATCTTAAAAAATAAATTTTGACGTTTTTTCGACAATGATGAAAAACAAAAACAAAAACAAAAACAAAAACAAAAACAAAAACAAAAACAAAAACAAAAACAAAAACAAAAACAAAAACAAAAACAAAAACAAAAACAAAAACAAAAACAAAAACAAAAACAAAAACAAAAACAAAAACAAAAACAAAAACAAAAACAAAAACAAAAACAAAAACAAAAACAAAAACAAAAACAAAAACAAAAACAAAAACAAAAACAAAAACAAAAACAAAAACAAAAACAAAAACAAAAACAAAAACAAAAACAAAAACAAAAACAAAAACAAAAACAAAAACAAAAACAAAAACAAAAACAAAAACAAAAACAAAAACAAAAACAAAAACAAAAACAAAAACAAAAACAAAAACAAAAACAAAAACAAAAACAAAACAAAAACAAAAACAAAAACAAAAACAAAAACAAAAACAAAAACAAAAACAAAAACAAAAACAAAAACAAAAACAAAAACAAAAACAAAAACAAAAACAAAAACAAAAACAAAAACAAAAACAAAAACAAAAACAAAAACAAAAACAAAAACAAAAACAAAAACAAAAACAAAAACAAAAACAAAAACAAAAACAAAAACAAAAACAAAAACAAAAACAAAAACAAAAACAAAAACAAAAACAAAAACAAAAACAAAAACAAAAACAAAAACAAAAACAAAAACAAAAACAAAACAAAAACAAAAACAAAAACAAAAACAAAAACAAAAACAAAAACAAAAACAAAAACAAAAACAAAAACAAAAACAAAAACAAAAACAAAAACAAAAACAAAAACAAAAACAAAAACAAAAACAAAAACAAAAACAAAAACAAAAACAAAAACAAAAACAAAAACAAAAACAAAAACAAAAACAAAAACAAAAACAAAAACAAAAACAAAAACAAAAACAAAAACAAAAACAAAAACAAAAACAAAAACAAAAACAAAAACAAAAACAAAAACAAAAACAAAAACAAAAACAAAAACAAAAACAAAAACAAAAACAAAAACAAAAACAAAAACAAAAACAAAAACAAAAACAAAAACAAAAACAAAAACAAAAACAAAAACAAAAACAAAAACAAAAACAAAAACAAAAACAAAAACAAAAACAAAAACAAAAACAAAAACAAAAACAAAAACAAAAACAAAAACAAAAACAAAAACAAAAACAAAAACAAAAACAAAAACAAAAACAAAAACAAAAACAAAAACAAAAACAAAAACAAAAACAAAAACAAAAACAAAAACAAAAACAAAAACAAAAACAAAAACAAAAACAAAAACAAAAACAAAAACAAAAACAAAAACAAAAACAAAAACAAAAACAAAAACAAAAACAAAAACAAAAACAAAAACAAAAACAAAAACAAAAACAAAAACAAAAACAAAAACAAAAACAAAAACAAAAACAAAAACAAAAACAAAAACAAAAACAAAAACAAAAACAAAAACAAAAACAAAAACAAAAACAAAACAAAAACAAAAACAAAAACAAAAACAAAAACAAAAACAAAAACAAAAACAAGAAACAAAAACAAAAAAAAAAACAAAAACAAAAAAAAAAACAAAAACAAAAACAAAAACAAAAACAAAAACAAAAACAAAAACAAAAACAAAAACAAAAACAAAAACAAAAACAAAAACAAAAACAAAAACAAAAACAAAAACAAAAACAAAAACAAAAACAAAAACAAAAACAAAAACAAAAACAAAAACAAAAACAAAAACAAAAACAAAAACAAAAACAAAAACAAAAACAAAAACAAAAACAAAAACAAAAACAAAAACAAAAACAAAAACAAAAACAAAAACAGAAACAAAAACAAAAACAAAAACAAAAACAAAAACAAAAACAAAAACAAAAACAAAAACAAAAACAAAAACAAAAACAGAAACAAAAACAAAAACAAAAACAAAAACAAAAACAAAAACAAAAACAAAAACAAAAACAAAAACAAAAACAAAAACAAAAACAAAAACAAAAACAAAAACAAAAACAAAAACAAAAACAAAAACAAAAACAAAAACAAAAACAAAAACAAAAACAAAAACAAAAACAAAAACAAAAACAAAAACAAAAACAAAAACAAAAACCAAAACAAAAACAAAAACAAAAACAAAAACAAAAACAAAAACAAAAACAAAAACAAAAACAAAAACAAAAACAAAAACAAAAACAAAAACAAAAACAAAAACAAAAACAAAAACAAAAACAAAAACAAAAACAAAAACAAAAAACGATAACATTGAACATTGTAAATTGAACATTGAACATTGAACATTGAACATTGAACATTGAACATTGAACATTGAACATTGAACATTGAACATTGAACATTGAACATTGAACATTGAACATTGAACATTGAACATTGAACATTGAACATTGAACATTGAACATTCCACACATGTTTATTTTACTTGTCTTTATATATTTATCTGAGTCAAATATTAGTTTTCAATAAGCCTTTTGTGAGGTTGATGTTAAGTGAGGCAAATACACCCATACCTAATTTCTTCACAGTTTTCACAACTTTATCAAAGAAAAACTCACCAATAAAAACCACCAAACTTAGCAAACACCCATAGAGCAGAATCTGCCACATCGGAAGCAGATCATCGAACCCGAACACGGTTGTGGTCAACGCACGGTTGACCCGATAAATCTTCCTGGCCAGTTCCGTCCACCGGTACCATATTCCGGCCTCTATGATCTTGCGCTGGACGGTGACAAACCGTTCGACGAACGGGGCCATTCGGGACATTGTGTGCGTAAGTGGGGTCCAGCCAAATCTTTGTGGTAGTATGTAGAACCTGCTACGCTGTGTCCATCGATCGTAGTTGTGTTCGGAGGTCATAAAAAGGTCAGCCATTCGGTAGGCAATCAACCACGCACAAGAATCGTCGTCGTTTTTAACATCAATCCCTTCCCTACTAACCCCGAGTAGGCCGCGGGTAATCGGCTCCCCTCCCACTAACATTTACACACAAGATCCTCTGTAATTATTAAGTCAAATGTAATTACAAAAGCCGACTCGGTCCTAACCAGGTCTCAGTACCGAAAAGGACCTAATAAAAATAATTTTATGAAAAAAAAAAAAAAAAAGAATCGTCGTCGTGCCATATCGCGGAGATATTTTTGTAGATAAGTCGATCGATTGGAATCATACTGTACGTTTTTTGATCAGGCTCATCGATGACGCATAGAGGAAATGACGTATTTTCAAATTCTTCGAGGGTTTCCTGATGTTTTTCATATCTTACATTCAACATAAAACTGACCATTTTTGCAATATATGCTTCATTGAGAAGAAACGCAATAACCACTAGTGACATCACTACGAACCGTTCCACTTTCTTCAGTTGATGTTCTGGCGTTGCACTTCCAAAGAAAATGGTTAGAATTAAGTTACGTGGAAACAGTTTCTCAAATTTGATGTTTAAAATAATGCTGAGAATCATCAGAATAAGGACGAGAATCCATACAGAGAATGAGAATGGAATTCCCAAATTTTTGAAGTATGACGGAGTAGATGTTTCTGGAATCAACAAAACCAAACTCTGGAACTCGTCATCATAAATCTGCTGCATCAATCCATGGTGCCAGGAAATAATCGGGATAATGTCATACTGATTTTGAACAAATTCTTCAAAAACATTGACAAGCTTTGGATGATCACCGACTAGATGCCATCGTAGCGAGGCATTCACATGCTGACAAAACACCATGATCAGCTCCGCAAATGAACCTTTTACTTCGAGTGGGCCAAGAATTATGTTAATATACGTGAACCATTGCATAACCATCGCATGGAAAGGATATCCACCGACGTCACGTAGATGATCTTTCTGCAAATAACTTACCAAATCCGTAGCCAGATCAAACTGAGACAAACTGTAGTCAAAATATCCATAGCTATACAGATACCGTCGTCCAGACTTGAACTCAACACCAACAAGCGCTGAATTGGTAATTCCAAAAACCCTCGCCAAACCAGCATAACGCTCTATGCTGTCCCAGCTTGGGACAGATTCACTCATAAACACAAAATACGCTCGATTATTCCAACTTGTAAAGTCAGCAAGTCTAGCCAAAATATCCTCGGTCAATTCCCAGTTCAAGTTGCTAAATGTCACCAGAAAATGTGTACACCCGCAGAGAAATGCGTCAATCTTGTCGGTTGAGAGGATCACTTGTTGTGTCTCAAGGCTGGAGAACACCCCGAAGATCTGCTTGAGCAACGTACGGTCCAGGTTGGCAGCACTCCGGATCACACAAACCTTTGGCGTAGTCGGAGCGGGAAGTTGCAGGAAAGCTTGCCAAAGGTGACTTGCCAAGGTGACCGCTTGGATTGAGGTTAACGCAACGGATATCAGGAGGAACAGCAATGCACACTTCATGTTTGGTGGAACAGTGAACTTCGAGTAGAATATTATGAGGATTGAAGTGAAATATATGCTGTAAGTTCAAGTGGTCCCAAGGGTCACATAAAATGAACAGATAACTGTTTGATTTCTTCATCGAATAAAACGCAGATATTGGCAACAACGTGTTATATTTTTATAAGGTTATGGACGGCATTCTGTTCGGTTTTCAACAATAGCTTTCACATAAAACATACAATTTCTTGATGAGCTTAACTACTTTGCCCCTTTTGCTGACTGATATTTCCACTGTAAAAACCCCAAAACTTATCAAACTCCCAAATAACAGAATTTTCCACATCGAAAGAAGATCACTCAATATAAACACCGTCAAACTGTTCACCAACCGTTTAGCCCAAAAACGTACCTTTACTTGGTCCGTCCAACGCTGCAAAAGTCCAGCTTCCCTAGTCCGGCGTTGATAGTCCCCAAATCGTTCGGTAAACGGTGCTCTACGTGATATTGTGTGAGTTTTTAGTGACCACTTTATTCTCTGCGCCAGAATGTAGAACCTTTTGCGAAATGTTATCGAATCCTGATTGTACTTTGATTTCAGAAATTCCTTTGCCATCTCGTAGGACATGATCCACGAGCAGGAATTTGCTTCATACCAAGACGTTGAATCGTTCCAGAAGAAAAATCGGTTTTGCATGTCCTCGGAGAATCCGCTTATCAACTGATTGTACGTCACAGGATCTCGCTCGTAGTCGAAGCAAAAGGGTATCATTGAAGCATCAAACTCTTCAATGGTTTGCAGATGGGTCTTGTACTTGACGTTCAGCATAAAACTGATCATTTTCGCAATGTAAGCTTCACTTAGCAGAAATGCTATAACTGCTAGCGATGTGACAACAAAACGTTCGACGCTGTTCAAGAAATGAGCTGGTGTCGAGCTTCCGAACAGAATCATAAACAAAAGGTTGCGTGGAAATAAATTCTTTAGTTTGAAATTAGTGCAAGCAGTTAGAAAAATTAATATCAGTACAACGATCCAAACAGCGAACGAAAAAGGTACCAGCAAATGGTTGAAGTAAGAAGGAGAAGCAGTTTCAGGAATTAGTAAAACTGTAGATGTTAGCTCATCCTCGGAAATTTGGTCACCAAGTTTGCTAAGCGAACCAATTGTTGGGATTATATAAAAACCAACACTGATAATCTCTAAAAAATATTTCAAATCAGAACTGGTTTGCAATAAATGCCAATGTAGTGTAGCGTTAACATGTTCACAAAATGATCCGAGCAATTCTGCAAAGGATCCTTGTACTTTAAATGGCTCGTAGCTCTTGGAAACTGTTGCGATCCATCCCATGATAAGTGCATGTAGAGAGCTACCTTGAACGTTAAGCGAATAGTCTTTCTGCATAAATTTTACCATATCAACCCATGTTTTGTGGTACGTTAACGATTGTTCTAGATTGTCATAACTGCACATTTCTAGTTGATTATAACTAACCTTTAAGTACAGAAGAACAGAGTTGGTAATTCCATGGTAATCCATCATATCTATATACCAATCTAAAGACGAAACATTGGACGACAAAGATTCAGTCACGACTATAAAGTAGGCTCGAGTGTTCAAGTTTCTGGGCCTGGTGAATTCATCGTGAGCTATTCTAGTTAGCTTGTTGAGTATTATAAAATAGTGAGTGCACTTTCTTGTTGATTCTTTTAAATTATCCACCGATAAAACCACTTGCTGCATGCTTTCTTCAGAAGTTATCTTGAAAATCAACTGATTCTTATCGAACTCTTCTCATGAAGCAAATCAGCGGAGGATACGGAGTTGGTAACTGCAAAAGATTGTTCCAGATTGACTGGAGGTTTGCCACGTACACAGAACATGAACAAGAAACTGATATCAGCATAACTATCCAAATGCACTTCATGTTTGGTTGATGAGCTAAACAGGAATGACCCAGACTGTGGCACCACGCAAACTTATGCCCTCCCACAGGGAAAATGCTTGAAATCTGATAAATATATCAGAAAGTTTGATTAAAGACCTGTTACTAGAACTGTACAAAATCCATAATATCTCAATTCAACGATCTGTACGAATGAATAAATGATAAGACTGGAATCATATAACGTGTTTCAGTAAATTTTTGTTTCAATTTTTTTAATGTGCTACCAACATCCCAGATCCACCTCCACCACCTGGGCAAATGTCTGTGTATGTAGGGATGGGGATGTGTGCGCCACATGTATAACAAGGTGTTGCCAGTTTTGTTTATCAATTTATTTCGATATTTCATTGAAATTAATTGAAAATTTTTAATTTAGTATTTTGAATCGCATTTCTTTATTGTCATTATTTGAAAGAAATCTAAGCTTTAAAAAGCAAATGATTAAAAGAAACAATGAAAATATGTTTTTTAAATGATAAAAATGCAAATTGATGATAGAGATTTAGATGATTGTTAGGACCGATTGCAAAGTATCCCAAAATTTAAACCAATGTTGATTTATTTTTGTCTTAACATCATTATCACCAATTGAGCTGCATATATTTTTAATTTTTGCTTCAAAAAATGCAAACTGGCTACCCTGCTGGAATTGAAGGGGAAACGATTGAAAACCCCAAAGGGTCTAGTTCATTAAATCGTCAGCTGTCACCTTGACAGGAGCTGTCAACATTGCTTACGAGTGGTTTTTGAAAACGTCGTATGAACTAAATTTAAAAAATCTTGAGTTAGTTTTAAAAAGATCCTAAGCGCTAGTTGTAAAGAAATCAATTTCTCGATCAATTTACACATTAGAAATAAAAAATGCTTTGAATTGTCATCTGCACGTCTTTTAAATGCTCTTTACTGGAAAACAAACAAAATTTGGTTTGATTAAGAGAAAAAAAAATCAAATAAGTGTCGGAGATTGTGATGGCTGTTACGACGTATTGAAAACTTATCAGAGAAATATACATATGGAAAATATATTTTTGTAAGTTTTAACTGATTTTTGCAAATCTATCTATACAGCAATTCCCCACGAAAACAGCATGGAAAAAAACAAAAGTGCTCGGATCGGGCTCAAAATTTTTCTGGGGGTTCCCTGGCCGAAATAATTAGACCCGTATTTTTTTGTTTGGCCATTAGGGTGACCTACGCCGTCTTAGGGTGGTCTGAAAAATGGCCATTTTCGTCAATTTTCGCAAAAAACCACTTTTTTCGAAAAATCATAACTCCTCGCCATTTTAAACGATTTCAATTGTCTTATACGCAAATGAAAGGTGATAAGTTGGCCTTTCAAAGAAAAATAATAAGAAGTTTCAAAAATCTAGCCTAACATATGAAAAGGTCGATTGAAACTTTAAAATGCCGTTTTGACGGTGTCTGGACCAAAGAGCCTATGTCTGGAAATATTTTTATCGGATTCCCCGGACATTTTTACATAACATACTAAAAAATGGGAGGAGTTCATTAACAGGATTCCGAGATATGATTTTTTGAAAATAAAAACTGAGTTTTTCGACGCGCCGCGCGCGAAAACCGGAGAATGACGAAATTGGCAAAAAATCAACTTTTTTCACTAAAACTGCGATAACTTTAAAATTTCAGCGATGACCTATAGATGTTTGGGTACCAAATTTTTTGTAATTAAAAGACGCAACAGGGAACCCCCAGAAAAATTTTGAGCCCGATCCGAGGACTTTAGTTTTTTTCCATGCTGTTTTCGTGGGGAATTGCTGTATATATATATATTTTTTTAAATACAGGTACATATAACGTATTTTTTCACAATTGGCAGCGTTGGCTTATAATAAATTACACTTTTTGATTTTACCGCGTCAATCATGTTAGAAACACAATTGAACCAGATAGAAAAATAAAAATCTTCGAAAAAAAAAATTAGCATAAGAGGTTAATGCGATGTTAACTTTATGAATTTTATGATTTGAGACATATCTGATTACCGTAAATCTGGGTGACTTTGATAGGTTTAAGATTTTTCCGCAAAATGAAGAGTACAAATTAAAAACGTACGGAATGGTATGGAATCGTACTGACCGTGGTTGAGAAGTGCTCAAACTACCTCATGAAGAACTTTTCATGAAATTTTGAAAAGTTTAAAAAGTTAGTTAACTATAATTAAGAAAATTAAGAAAATGTTGATAAATAGCATTATTTTAATCTTCTCAAAGTGTCATGATTTTCTCAATGAACTTGATTTTGAATCTTAAAACGGAATGCATTTTCGGATTCTTCGGACAATCTTTTACTAGGAAAAGGTAAAATAAGTTTGTAAATAATAAATATTATTAAATTTTATTTGTTTTTGAAACATAATTTAAAAAAAATCTCCTGGTTTAAAGGCATTTTCAGTTAAACAAATTTCATATAAAATGTGAAAACTTTTGATTCGTTCTTTGAATTCAGTTAAACATGTATATAATTCAATTAACAAAACTAGTTTCAACGAATTTCAGGCAAAGTTCTGAATTTTTAACAATTTTACCTAAAATTTATATATATTATGTTGAAAAGCTTATAAACTTAGTTAACTAAATATTGACACAAATGATTTTCTTAAAAAATTATATCAGCAACCTAAGTGATGGTTAGTTCGAAGTAAAAATAATGTTTGAACACCTCAAATCTGCTTTTAACATGACAAACTATGACTATCAAAGGCATCCTGGTATTCAAACAAAGATTTTTTCAAATATTACATTGTTTTCAAAAGTGCAACATATAGTTAAACTTTTTGTCAAGCAACTGTAAAGTTTAACATGACAGATGAGAAAGTTTCACACCAAGTTACAAGCTATAATCTCCCTTTAAAATAATTCTTTGATTGTTTTATAATATTTGAACTCAGGCCCGTAGCCAGGGGGGGGGGCTACCGGGCTGCAGCCCCCCCCGAAATTTTTCCCATATTTTTTTTATTATGGACTATCGAAAAAAAAATCTCAAATCGATGATTGTGAGTTCTCTTTCATTCTCCCAGAAGTAGATTGTTAGATAGAGAATCTAGAATACATTGATCAAACTATGTAATTTTTGCGTCCATTGTCGGACAAACACTTTGTGGAATATATAGATCCAATATTTAACAATTGAGCTGCACATTTGAACATCGTTTTATTTAGTGACATTTTATTCGCCTCGTTTACGTTTGCAATTTACTTTGGAGTTAAATTTATCCTACACTGAGACGTTTGGCTATCTTTAAAAGAAGAAAGAAGGACAAGTGTCTAAAAGAGCGCCTAGGTCAAATAAAGTTCAGCCCACCCTCGATTGCCCACAGACCTTGCAAAAATTCGACTTCGAATATAATCGAATCACGAACAAAAGTGTGTTATTTTTGATTTTCGAGCATCAGTACGGCATCAGACAGAAAAAAATGCATCTAAACTTTTCTAAAGTGATTTTAAGAAAGCGGTCATAATGGCGGTGACGAATTTGATTTTAACATCAAGTAAAATTTTTTTCATGATGCGATTATCTAATACCGATAATCGAAATATTAGATTATCGAGACTTCTTTTGGGGACCTTCAGTATATTTCCAAAAGCTTAGATTTCTACATTTTTCAAAATATACCTTATTTTGCAAAAATATTCAGATTTTGTAATGAAAATCTTAAGCATTTTTTGATATGAAGAACTTTTTGGTAAATTTGGACTATAATCAGAAATACCATCCCATTTTTCTTTTTTTAAGTTTTTTTTTAATGTTGGTGAGTAATATATCTGAGGCCTTGGAGAAAAATTCTCGAGAGATGCCTGTGTATTTTTTTCTTGATAAAGTTTTTCTGCAACAACTCGTCCAAAACGCGTTCTTTTGGTCACATTTTTTAGTTTCCACCGTGCCAATTTTTATTCAAAATTTCTAAAATACTTCTACTAAGTGAAGCCTTCAAAGGCAGAAATCCTGTAATTCTTAATTGACTAAAAAATCCCAAAATATTTTTCTAGTATTTTTTAATATTTATTTATTTATTTTTTAAATTCTTGAATTTATTCTAAATCTTAATTATTCGCTCTACTTGCCTTGGCGTTCTCGAATGCGAGATTCCTACTAGACACTAGGTGTCCGAAGATTTGATTGTTGAGGCAATTGCAAACCTCTATTTACACCTTAGCTTCCATCCACCCCGAAATTCGAACCTTTGGATTGTTAGTCCAACTGCCTACCAGCGACTCCACCGAGACAGGATCCAAGGAGACGACTCCTACACCTAGACTGAGCTATCGACCTAACCTCTAGGTTAGACCGGGGCCAACATTTACTTCCCTGTCCGACGGAAGGCGTGATCAGACAAATCTCGTCTCAAAATTTGCCACCGGGACCTTCTGGGATCGAACCCAGGCCGACTGGGTGTGAGGCAACCACGCTTGCCCCTACACCACGGGTCCCGGGAATTTATTATGGAGTTTATATTTGGAGCGTGTTTTAAGTGATTTTTGAATTTTCAAATTATTTAATTTCTGATTAATATTTTATTTTTATACTTTTCTGTTTTCAAACTATTGATTTTTTGAATTTTTGAATTTCTGGCATCTTTAGATTTAGAATTTCAGAGTCTTAATTTTAAAATAATAAAAAAAATTTAATATACATTTTTAAAAATTTCATATTTCTGCTTCCTTCGAAGGACAAATCAAATATTTGTTTCAAATAACTTCACACCATTATGTAGAAAACAAATTGAAGTGCATTTTCTTGCGTCAATAATACGGCATGTTTTGCCTCGTTTGAAAATAGGGTAGAGAACCCAAAAATCGCCCACTTTATAATGGAAATCTTAGAAATTTGACAAGAATTTATAGACAATTTATGGGTTTCGGTTCTATTTGTTGTAGAACGTTGATACACTATTTGATTTTAAGTTTCCAAAAGGTTTTTATCATTTACAAGTTCATTTTTGTTGAAATTTTGCGTTTTAATAAAGTGCTCTGCAGTGCCTATTTTCGCCTCCCTAAATCCAATTATCGCCCACCCTTGGAACCAGTTTTCGCCCACGACAAAAATCAAGAAATCCATTGAAATTATGGCACAAAGCTAAGCAAATATGGTCTCCTATTGATACACAACATGTTCCTGAAGCTCAATTTCATTGATGTGCACAATTTTGTCGTAATATAAATTGAGGTTCAAAAAACCCTAGGAGTTTTTTTTACAGATATCCTACTTATTTTGAGGTTTTCTGTCTATTCTAACTAAAACCAAAACATTTTCTCACTCGTTAAAAAAATATGACTAAATCAAAATTCCCGATAGAACTTATGTGTCCCTATTCACTCAAGATAAGGGCACACAGTTACAGTTAGCTCCATGTTGTTGTTGATTTTATTAGGGGAACTTTAACCCTATGGGTCATTCGCTCCCGAATTGACTCAATAGAAAACTTCGAGTACCTCTTAAATGAAAATATTAAAGCACATGTGGTATTTTGAAGGATATTGTGCAAAAACTTTTTCCTCCTTTGCTCAAATTGTTCTCCTATGTACCAGTAAACTCTTACCACGTTTGAACTAGGTGTCCCATATCTGAGTTTAGGTTAATTTTTGAACTGATGTTTTTACCAAAACACCCTAATTAATGAAATAAAATAAAATGATTAATTAACCTTTAAAAATAATCTGGAATGATCCAAATATATTTTCTAGCATATATCGCTGCGAATAGATAATATAAGCTTTTATGGTAAACGAAAACTGGTTCTAGATAAAATCTGAAAACACAATACTAGATTTCGCCCTGGGCGAAAATTGGATCTCATGTTTTTTTTCATGACCCCAGAAATCGCCCACTTTATTTTATAGAAATAACCTTTGCTATACTTTTAAAAAAGGTAAATCACTATATTTTCAAAAGTTCAAAAGTTAGCTAAATACAGATTAAATCCAGTAGGTGGGCGAAAACTGAAGCAGGGCGAAAACTGGGTCCTCACCCTACTTTTATTTTTTCTAAAATTGCAATGTACAGTACAAAAAAAAGTAATCGTCACTAGCCGGATATTTTGAAAACTGAGGATGCAAAACCACTGGTACAAAATGCATTTTAATACACAATATATTTTTTATTTGCTTTTTCCGCCCCCTCGACCTTGGTCGAGGCAACAACGTCCTAATATAAAATTTAAAAGTTTCATAATTTTAATAATTTATATTTCATTTTCTTTATTTCAAAGTGTTTTTACTTTGTATTTTGGAATATTTGAATTTAAAAATTCTTAAATTACTGAATTTTGAAATGCTCAATTTTTTGGTTTTTTTAATCCTTTAAATTTTCAATATTTTATTTTTTTAAATTTTGAGTTTTTTTTATTGCTATTGGTTTAAGAATTACCCAATTTTCGAAATTTTAAAATCCTAAATATTTGAAATGGACTTATATTTTTATTATTGAATTCTAAAATTAATAATTGGTTGAGTCTTTAAACAAAAAAATAATGATAATTGTAATGGCTTTCCCTAATTCCTTTCCCTTTTAACTTCACTCTCAGCAAAAAACAAACTCTATCCTTTAAATGTTCGACTCTGCGTTTTTATGCAATTATGAATTTTTAATTTTTTATCAAATACAATTTTTTTCAAACGTTTCTAATTTACAGTCGCATTCCAATAAACAACCTCAAATTATTTGATTTTTTTTCATCAAAAAATATTGCAAAAAAATAGCGTGCAAAGAAACGAACCACTTTTTGATTCTGTTCCCTTTCAGCTGCTTACCACATGACAAAAATATTTTCGTGTCCCTTCCGTTGCTTGAGCGTTTTTTTTATATGGAATGTTACGTTTCTTCCGAGCTCCGTACTAGCATGATATGGCAAAACTGTTTTTTTAAATTTTCTTTTGAATGTTTAATATGGTTCTAGTAGCAAAATGCCAGACGTAGATTAGATTTACAGGAAAAATCTCATTGTTTTAAACATTCTTATGTAAAGTTTCCTTGACTGTTCATTGAACCAGATTTCGTAAAAAAAAAATTCTAAATCCTAAAATTTGTAAAATTTCGTTTCCTGAGTCACGATATTGCTTGAATATACAAACCAATATAATTTTACATCATTTTTATTAGTTTAATCACAGAAATGAAAATATAGATTTTTTTATTTTGCTAAAAAAAATAAGAGAGCATTAGCCGTTCCTAGAACCAACACAGCCAAATTTACCAACAGTTTAGTAAAACATTCATATTTTTTTACTATTTTCAAGTATAATCATATCTTCTATCAAAGCTCATTTCAGATTAAAATACAGTTCGGATAGCAATAAACTGCCGCTCGAAGCTAGTCCGTCCCATATGTAATTTTGTCAATTTTGAGGTAATGATGCAGTTTGGTTCAAAATCATGTAAACTATCCGAAATACCAGTAAAATGTAGTACTTTGTTCTAGAAAGCCGGAGAAAATCCACTTTTTCATGAAATTCTAACACGTAGCCTTATGGGCGGGACAACTTTGACACGCGTTTTTCTCGGCTTGCTGTTTTTACATATGGGACGGACACGATTAGAGCGGCAGTAAAAGTAATAAGCAAATTGAAGATTTCAATGTGTGAAAAATTTATATTTTTTACCGCACAATTTTAAATTTCAACATGCTGTGTCTCAGGAACGAATAGATAAATCTTTAACGGTTGTTCATGGTTAAAAACAAATTTTCATTTGAGAAACTTGATAAATTGTTTGTAAACTATTTTCAATACATTGGATAGTGTTTATTCTAGCGTTTTTAATGAAATAGTGTTCTATAAAGATTAGTGTAAATTTAGAATGTTTGGTCTTAAAATCGGAAAAGACGTATTTTTTTTTGAAAATTAAAGGTTTTTTATGCATTCATATATTATTACATATTTTGACTCTAGAATACCTATAATAATGTTTAGAAGCATTTTGTGATACTCTTTGCTGGATTTTTTCAATTTGAAATTGAACTGTTTGTTCAGTCATATTAAAGGAAAAATTGAAGTATAATTATTCGAAGATACAATTTTGATAGCACTCAACTATATATTATTGGGATTGAAATGCTATAAAAAATACTAAATAAGGATCTGATTTATATTTTTTTACAATTT
Organism: Culex pipiens pallens; assembly: GCF_016801865.2. NCBI lineage: Eukaryota > Metazoa > Arthropoda > Insecta > Diptera > Culicidae > Culex > Culex pipiens. The sequence continues at coordinate 76,726,980 of NC_068939.1, read as the reverse complement.
GCAAAATTTTGTTAATGATCAAAATTCTGGACCAATTTTTCAATGTCATGAATTTTTGAAAATGGTGTTTTACCGGAAACTCAAACGTTAAACGTTAATCGTTTTTTATGTTTGATTTAATCGGGAAAAATCTAACTTTGATTTTAGCTTGCCTAAATAAATACATTTTAAATATTTTTTCAGTAAATATTGTGGCGTTTATATTTTTTAACATTTCTTAATATCTCTTTACACATTAAAATTCAATAAAAAAAAACCTAATTCAATACAAATAGTAATTAATCGTCTGTTTTAGTTGGGAGAGGTTGCATTAGCATCAAAAAATAAAAATAGCCTCAATAGCCTTAAAACAATTTAAATAAAATAGTGTTAATGGTTTTTAAAGATAATTTCAAGAAAAGTTATGCTATGAGTTTTAATTTGTTTAAAAATCGTGTTACATTTTTTTCAATTCAAAGTTTTAATTTATAAAACTATAGTAGAAATTAGCCATCAAAAGATACACACAGCTAAACATAAAAATCTAGACGGTTTTGAATTAGATAGTAAAAATTTACCAATTTGTTCATCAGTTTTTCATCCAGATTTGTTGAAAAACGAAATTACATAAGCTTGATAAACTAACATTTTTATCGGGCATTTGTTGCTATTAAAAAATTGATTCAGGGAATTTTTTTAATGAACGTCATTTTGCTAGCGGACAGTTTTTCATGAAATTCGATTACATTTCAACAATCCAAGTAAACGTAAGAAAATCATTTTCTTTTCAAGTCCTTTTATATTAACATGCTATATAAAAAAAAGGATTTTGGATGAGGCAGTAACTTCAATTTAATATTTTTTATCATAAGATGGAACTTTTTAAAATCTTTTTTTGCAGTTTTATAATTCGTTTCAATAATTATACCGTTAACCAGGTGAATTTAAACGAGTGGTATTTCTGATTTGCTGATTTCCATATCTTTTGAATTTTTGAACCCAAGCCCCCCCCG
>NC_068939.1:76715132-76725888 GCF_016801865.2 Culex pipiens pallens | reverse complement strand
TTTCCCTCTGCCAGGAGCAATATCACATAGTTGTTAGCTTTTGAATTTCCCGGGCTCGAATCGTGAAAAAATGTTAGTAATTTTCATGTAATATCTTATGCAATTTGTATTAATTATCTCAATTGTGTAGTAAACTGTTTACCGGAAAACAAGAAAAAAGTAAAAACTCGAAATAAGCAACATAAAATTATTTATTTTAGCTATCACGAAACTAAGGTTCACGGGTCGTGGTTTAAAAATTATTATGAAAACTGCTCCACTATGAAGTTCTTATGTTAATTTCTTTAAAAAATAGCAAGAAAGGCTAAATACGATCGACTTTATGTTTATTAAGAAAAATTATATAAATTATGAAGATTTATTAAGAAATGGAAAGAACTGAATAAGAGTTAAGGGGTTTAAAAGTTGGATAAATGAAAATAGTTGAGATCTGTCATCTTCTTTGTTACTATGCCTCAAAATCCGTTAGTATCACAACCAGACGTGCATCGGCACTCAATAGCACTTCACCACATTTTGAGATGATGGCCTAAGCAAACCGGCAGAATGAATCTTTGCTCACTGTGCAACACATCAAACTTTAGTTCGATGTCTATAATAATCGTTTTTCACTAAACAATGTGAATTACCAACAAATTAATAGTGATTTGAATAACACAAATATTTCAAGTGCTAAATGTGCTATATAGCACTCAAATAGCACTTCTTCACTAAAACTGGCGAATAAGTGAAGATAAAGGTTTCGGTCGTTCAGTAACTTAAAGTGCAATGAAAAAAACATACTTATTGTATAAAACAAATCGATTTGATGCCATTGCCAAGCCATGGCCTTAGAAAAACTGTCAAGTGCTATTGAGTGCCGATGCACGTCTGATCACAACACAATGTCCAATTGTTCTTAAAAGTTTTCTTCGCACTTGGCATTCGAAGAGTTAACATCAGTTTGGATTCTGTGGACCACTCCCCATCGTTTCGCCAATTTTTAAAACTTAATCTAAGTCAAATCATCAATTCTTGCTTAAATTGAGCGTTAACCCTCTACTGCTCAAAATATTTTTTCGAAAATTTTTATTTCTCCCGTGTTCAGGAGGTACTTTGAGCATCCTTTGTTCTACGGAAAACTTTACTGCTCTTGTTTAATGTTTTCATGTTTTATTTGAATTATTTTATTTCATTTATCATGATTAGTTTATCTTTGTTTTTGGTAGTATTTGATCTACTTTATGACCTCCTATCATTACATTTTGCCTATCTTATTTTTTCATGTTTTTACAACCACTTTTTCAATTTTTGCTTCAATCAAATCAAATGATTCGCTCTACAGCATTGCCTTGGCGTTCTCGATTGCAAGATTCCTACTCGAAACTAAGTGTCCGAAGGCTTGATTGTTGAGAATTCCAGAAATTTAAGCAAAAGTACACATTTTCTATACTTTTTTGGAACCATTGTTTTTTAGGTGCTCAGAGAAAAATAAAAGAAGATGATTTTGTTCAATTAAATTTAATTTATAGCTCATGTACAATTTATCAGATTATCAGACACTTTGATATCGGATAATATTTATTTTTGAAGCTACGGGAAAATTAAGTAAGCTTTTTCAGGAATATTTGGAGTTACTTCATAAAAAATATATTAAATTGAGAATTTTTACGTGATTGTTTACCATGATCTAATGAGTTGAAAATCAAATTGGTATCCTAACATTTTTTAAATAGTTTTGTGCAAGAAGAATTATTTCAATTCGTTAAATACCTGGTATACAAAAAATCATGTAAAACATAATTTCTGCATGTTTTTTTTCATCTTTTTGTATCAAACCACGCTCTTTTTTACTGGTCACAGAGGCAAGAAAATAATTTGTATGATTGTGGAGTATGGATTCATTCTCGTAGGTTTTGCAGGTTAAGCACTCGCTCCGAACTCCATCCAATTTGCTATGTTTTGCTATTTAAACAATTAATTTTGCAAAACTTTTAAAAGTAACTTGCTTGCTCACTTCTTATTGAGCTATTTATCACTCTATTTCAGTTGAAATCGCCTTCAATGAGTTGTAATTGAACGTCAAAGTGCTGATCTGCCAACATAAGAGGTGCAACGGAATTAGATGCTGTTCCACTACTCACTGTCTAATTCCTTTGCTAATAAAAAAATGACATTATTTTTTTGATTTATTGTACTATTGAAGTAAAATAAGAAAAAAAATACATTTTCTTGCAGTTTTATGATTTTTTATAAGCAGTTAAGCTGTTAATTGATCTTCACACTTGTTTTAGCCTTTCAGTCGCTTTTCTAAACAGCTTTGTTGCAGCAGAACCCAGATCAAAACAGTTTTCAATAAATTCAAATTTCCCGGGAATTTCCGGGATTTCCCGGGAAATTGGTTGAAAATTTCCCGTTTCCCGGGAAATTTGTTACCCCGGAAAATTAGACGCTCTAATTCAAATGTTACAAATTTTATAAATTTTTGTTGCAAAACTTTTACTGAGGACCACTGATTTGAAATGATTTGATGAAAATACAAATTTCATACCTTTCACCTTTCTTTTTATTTTCAGTTTCCCTTTATGCTTTTAGACCAGGCCCGCCCAACGTCCGGCCCGTGGGCCAGATCCGGGCCTTGAAGCCATTTGATCCGGCCTGCCATGGCTTTTCAAAAAAGTTCTATGACCGGCCCTTAAGGCTGTTCATGAAATATTAAATAAATAAATTGATTGAATTTAAAAAAATAAGCTTGAGATCAAACTTTAGCATATTACCACAATATTGTTCATGTTTGAATTTAATGTTTTCTTTCAGTTTAAACTGTATTTTTTCTATTTATTTAAATAAGTTATCAACCAAAAACTAATGTATTTTTCCAGAACAACTTTTCAGTGATAAAGATTAAAAAAAAAGCTTTAAAAGCAAAGATTTCAGTTAAAAAATTAGGGAGCAAAAATAGTAGTTTATGCAACAAATTGCAAAAAGAGGATTTTTTCAGCACGAGTCGTACATTTATCCAACGAGGTTCACCGAGTTGGATAAATACGAAGAGTGCTGAAAAAATCAAGTTTTGCAACGAGTTCCATACAACATTTTTTGCAATTCCAAAAAACACACTGAGTGAAATTTTATGTCAAATTTTCATGTATTTTGTCAATAAATCGTTTAAATCAAAAAAATGTTGAAAAGTGTTACTTTTCAACATAACACTTTTCCTGTCATTCTTAAACGACGAAAAAACCTACTTTTCTGTACCAAAAATAACAGAATCGAATAGCAATACTTTTCAAAATAAATGCTGAAAAGTTCTACTTTTCAGCACTGAAATGGGTGCTGAAAAGTTGAACTTTTCAGCACTTGTTTCGAAAAGCAACACTTTTTCACATTTTTTAGATTTAAACGATTTATTGACAAAATACATGAAAATTTTACTTAAAATTTCACTCAATGGGTGTTTTTCGGAATTGCAAAAAATGTTGTATAGAACTCGTTGCAAAACTTGATTTTTTCAGCACTCTTCGTATTTATCCAACTCGGTGAACCTCGTTGGATAAATGTACGACTCGTGCTGAAAAAATCCTATTTTTGCAACTTGTTGCATAAACTACTATTTTTTCATTCACGAATTTCGAAGAATAATGAAAATGATTAAATATATATTTTAACACTTTTTAAAATTTTGTGTGTGTTTAAAACCACTCACATTTTTTTAAAATATTTGAATAAAAGTGCACAACAACGCAAAAAAAAATAATATGGTTTTATGATTACAACCGTCAAAAACAATAACTATAAAATAAAAAAAATAAGTCAAATATGCAAATTTTTGAAACTTATCTTTGTTTTTCATTCGTGAAATCATGGTTTATGAATCCTATTTGAAACACAAGTTTTTTTTATTTATTTACTTCAAAAGAACCCAATCATAAAAAAATGGGTAATTCTCCGCCAACTCACACAGCAGTTGCCCCGACCCCTCTTCGATTTGCGTGAAACTTTGTCCTACGGGGTAACTTTTGTCCCTGATCATGAATCCGAGGTCCGTACGACCCCTTCCATTTTTGAACATGCGAAAAAAGAGGTGTTTTTCAATAATTTGCAGCCTTAAACGGTGATGAGATAGAAATTTGGTGTCAAATGGACTTTTATGTAAAATTAGACGCTCAGTTTGATGGCGTACTCAGAATTCCGAATAAACGTATTTTTCATCGAAAAAAAAACACAAAAAAAGTTTTAAAAATTCTCCCATTTTCCGTTACTTGACTTTTAAAAAATTGGAACATGTTTAATGTACTTTTTGAATCTACATTGACCCAGAAGGGTCATTTTTTCATTTAGAACAAAATTTTTCATTTTAGAATTTCGTGTTTTTTTTAACTTTGCAGGGTTATTTTTTAGAGTGTAACAAAGTTCTACAAAGTTGTAGAGCAGACAATTACAAAAAATGATATATAGACATAAGGGGTTTGCTAATAAACATCACGAGTTATCGCGAAAAAAGTTGGAAAAAAATGGAACAATGTTCTATACCCAAGTAACCACAAGCACTTAATTGAAGTATTTATTCAGTACTAAATCAGCACTCGAATGCTTTGAAGTTGTAAATAAGCTTTGCGAATGCCTCAAAGTACCAAAACTTTGCAGCATTACAACTGGCATTAAATCACCATTTACGACCTTGAAAATGTGCTTCAAAGCATTTGATGTTTATCAACAAAGTAACCCATCCATACGGGAAACATTTCAGCCAGTCACGGTGTTATTGACTTTTATCCTTCTCCCGTTATACTGTTCCAACAAGCGTGCGGGCTAAGGCGCATTTCCCCCAGTGTGCAACAGTTTTATTTTTGCGTGAACTGGGTTCAGTTCCCGCTGACTGAAGTGTTTTATTGTTTTTATTTTTGTAGAAAACTGCAGCCTGTAATTAAGCCAAATTTTTCAAAACATATGCCCATGCACAAAGGACATTATCAAAAGTTCTCTGGTAAATTGAATGACTTTTCTCGCAAGCAAAAAGCTGCTTTCCGGAAGTCTGATACACTTTGTGAAATTTTGCCAACCGTGGACCAAGCACTCCTCGGAAAAACAGTTTAGGTTAGCCGTTAGCCATTACTTGTCCCTATTAACCCCAAGCCTTCCGTAATTGATTGTACTGTACTTGACTGGATGGCCGCAATTTGCTGAGTGACTCGTCAATAATTTTCGTCCAACAAAATGACAACGGGTTGACAACCACATCGATTAAAACTTTCAAAACAAACACTCATTTCAGAATACATCAGTTGGCTGGCGCGCATCCTGGAGATCGACGAGAAAAATGCAAGAATAACATCAAAGTGTCACACTCACACATGAAACGCAACAGGAGAAAAAAAAACAAAGGAGGCCCACCACCAAGTGTGTGGAGCAGCTAGCTGTCCTTTTTTTCCCCCAGCCTTGACGTCGATAAAGCAGTTTTTTTTGTTCGAGCTTTCGGTGAGGCATTAAATCGGCATCACTGTGCGCCACTTGAAATATATCTCAAGGGAAAAGTGCTGATTTAATGTTTTGAAGCATTATTTGCTGGTATTAAATGCCAATATAATGCTGATTTAATGCCGCTATTTAGTGCCTCGCGGTTACTTGGGTAAAGTTCCAGAACAGACAATTACAAAAAAATGATCTGTAAACATAATGGGTTTGCTTACAAATGTCACGAGTTATCGCGATTTTACGAAAAAAAGTTTTGAAAAAATTAGTCATCGTTGATCATGGCCGTTCATTGTCACCCGTGACAGACACGAACGACAAAACAAAGAAAAACGAAAAAAGCAACTTTTTCAAAACTTTGTTGTCGTACAATCGCGATAGCTTTATTTGTTCGTATTAATGTGCAGGAAACTCTTTTCAACAAATCTTCACTCGAATTGATATTATTTTTTTGTTTTTCTAATGTATAACATTATTTTGAATCTTTAAAAAAAATCTACTCCTTACCGTTATCCACCTCCATCACCCGTTCTTTTCCAGCAGATTCGATCCGTTCGTCATCCTGCGAGCATCAATTTGCTGTGTGCGCTGAAATCGCATTATCACAAAATCCATTTGGGATCGAATTTATTTCCATTCTGTGTGCCACAAGAGAAAGAGAGAATGGGGGTAGGGAGAGATGTGCTTTTCCAAACCACCCCCTCCACCCTTTCGACGATGCTTCGATTTACTTTCTAATACTTGTACCCCACCACGGATTTGCTCCGGTGCCACTTTGTTGTTGACGACTGGTTGGCTGGCGTCAACTAAACTGGCAGCTTGTTTCGAATAAAAATACGTTTCGTTTTACAACCGTCAAGTCATGTTACAACCAACTATAAAATGAGGCTTGGAGAGCTTTCCACCTATTGTGACTGATAAAACGTTAAATGAATGAAAAGAATGTAAGCAAGTAAGAAAAAAATAAAATGGGAATTTGTAAGAGTTTAAGAATTTAAGAATTTAAAACCCGTCACTGCAAAAGCTTCTTGAGTCAATTTCAAATGTCCCAGAGGAGAAAAGCAATTCCCTCCAGGGAAAACTCCTTGACATCGTCAGTAAATTTCCGTCGCCGGGGGCTACATTGCCATCAATATTGGTTGCTCTGTCTAAAATGAAGGCAAATCCATCTCGAAACGACCAAAAAAAAAAAAAAACAGTCGTTTGAACAACGCGTTTGGTGTGTGTCCTGGATACAAACAAGATCAGAAAAGCGCTAGAAATTGAGAAAATGGGGAGGGAATGTGAGAGGGAAGCTGTGGTAGCACAGCAGCAGCAGCAATAAAGTGTAATATTTCATTTCGCAGCGCAACATAAAACATCCATAAAACACGCTGGAAATGACGAGAATACATCAGCCTTGCTGCGGTTGGAAACGGAAACGGAAAGGGGTTTTGGCGGAGAGGAAGGAAAAAGCTCGCAATCGAAAAAATACGAGAAATTGATGTAATACTTGAGACAAATTGGGTTCAGGGAGGGAGTGGGTGGAGTTTACTATGAAAGTGTGTGGAAATTGAAAATTGATTTTTGCATAATTGTCGTTTAATTGAATGATTTTATTAGTTCTGAAAATGTCATTTCAGTTTTTGTAATTGGGTAATTCTCTACCAACTCACAAGAAATCGGGAAAAGTTACCCCGACCCCTCTTCGATTTGCGTGAAACTTTGTCCAAAGGGGTAACTTTTGTCCCTGATCACGAATTCGAAGTCCGTTTTTTGATATTTCGTGACGGAGGGGTGGTACGACCCCTTCCATTTTTGAACATGCGAAAAAAGAGGTGTTTTTCAATAATTTGCAGCATGAAACGGTGATGAGATAGAAATTTGATGTCAAAGGGGCTTTTATGTAAAATTAGACGCCCGATTTTATGGTGTACTCAGAATTCCGAAAAAAACGTATTTTTCATCAACGTTAAAAAAGTTTTAAAAATTCTCCCATTTTCCATTACTCGACTGTAAAAAATTTTGGAACACGTCATTTTATGGGAAATTTAATTTTCTTTTCGAATCTACATTGACTCAGAAGGGCCATTTTTTCATTTAGAACAAAAATTTTCATTTTAAAATTTCGTGTTTTTCTAACTTTGCAGGGTTATTTTTTAGAGTGTAACAAAATTCTACAAAGTTGTAAAGCAGACAATTACAAAAATTTTGATATATAGACATAAGGGGTTTGCTTATAAACATCACGAGTTATTGCGATTTTACGAATTTTTTTTTTTTAAAGTTATTTTTTGCGTTACTCTTTGTTTTGTCGTCCGTGTATGTCGCGGGTGACCATGAACGGCCATAATCGACGACGACCAACTTTTTCAAAACTTTTTTTTTCGTAAAATCGCGATAACTCGTGATGTTTATAAGCAAACCCCTTATGTCTATATTAGAGTGTAACAAAAATGACTTTTTGGCGGGCATTCAGGGGTTTGTTCAGGTGGGCATACTGAGCCTAAATCCCAAATATGAGCTCTACAATTTTGTGGAACATTGTTACACTCTAAAAAATAACCCTGCAAAGTTAGAAAAAACATGAAATTTTAAAATGAAAAATTTTGTTCTAAATGGAAAAATGACCCTTCTGGGTCAATGTAGATTCGAAAAGTACATTAAATTTCCCATAAAATGACATGTTCCAAAATTGTTTACAGTCAAGTAACGGAAAATGGGAGAATTTTTAAAACTTTTTTTGTGTTTTTTTTTCGATGAAAAATACGTTTATTCGGAATTCTGAGTACGCCATCAAACTGAGCGTCTAATTTTACATAAAAGTCCATTTGACACCAAATTTCTATCTCATCACCGTTTAAGGCTGCAAATTATTGAAAAACACCTCTTTTTTCGCATGTTCAAAAATGGAAGGGGTCGTACCGCCCCTCCGTCACGAGATATCAAAATACGGACCTCGGATTCGTGATCAGGGACAAACGTTACCCCTTAGGACAAAGTTTCACGCAAATCGAAGAGGGGTCGGGGCAACTTTTCCCGATTTCGTGTGAGTTGGTAGAGAATTACCCGAAACGAAAAAAATCTTATTTTGACTGCTAAGCAATTTGACGTTCATTTACTGCCCATGTTCGCATAAATGTCCCATACGATTTTTGGACGATTTTCATTTTCATTTTTCATTTTTCTTTATTAGGTATTGGAATAGCTTATTTTCTTGACCTATTGTGCAATAAAATTTTCAAATAGTAGACTTTCCAATTAAATTTACACAAATCAGTCTAATTTGGGAATATTGTGCTCTGTACTCACCAGCTTTACTAGTCAAATGTTAACAGTTTAGCAGCGTTTACTCAACCCGGATATCCTACTCCGTTTTTATCAATTTGGAGTGCACAAAAATCAAATAACTGAAATATTGTTTGCTTTTTTTAAATCGAATGCAACAAATAAATGCAGTTTTCAAAACAAATCAAACAAACGCAAAAATAAAAACAATGAATTTACAAGCCATGGTTTCTAAATTTGAATGAAAAAAGTGTTTTGCAATCATTAGTTTCCAAAATATCAAAGTATTGACGAAAATTAAATTTTTAACGAAAAAAAAAGGTTTTGCGGTGTTGCGCATAGGAATTTAATTAAAATTAAAATATTTCAAATCAACCCCAAACATGCTAAATATATCAATGCACAAAAATGCATTTTAGATTGTTTTCAGTTAATTAACTTCTATTTTCATCAATATTTTGAAGTTTTTCCAAAAAAAAAATTGCCCCCTGATTTTTGGACAAATTTTGAACGGGGGACTAATATAACAAATCGTTGAAAAACTCAATCCATTTAGAGGGTTGGTAAGTTGCAAGATAACAAATTAATCAATTATCATCAAAATCAACTCAACAATGCGTTGGAATTCCGAAACAACATTTATAAAAACTTCCCTTCCGTAAACCACCCAGAACAAGACAGCATCACCTAATTTACCGTCGGCACCGTCACCGCCACAGCCGGAAAAAGCAAGCGAAATCCCGTAAATGAATTGGGTTGACCTAGGTCACGACCTTCCTTACTTTTTTACCCCCCCAAAAGTTGGTCCCCGCCAGGAGGGGAGGGTCGAAACCGTCGCCGTCTGGTTGTTTTTGTGCCGGTTTTTCCCCGCACAGTTTTCTCTGTCTTGTGGCACAATTAACACATTTTCCGTGAGTATTTTCCTCTTTCCTACCCCTTGCTTTCCTACCCTCACCACTACTTTCATTCATTCATTCATTCATTCGCTCGTGTTAAGACTGTATTTAATAAGGACCCCTCCTTCCCCCCTTCACCACTTCCCCATCATTTTCCTTAAATAATTATGCCAAAACTGTGTTTTAAACATAGAATCTAAGCTTGTGTAAGTGCCACCACGCAAATGGCGCTGTCATCAAGTGTGGTTTCGTTTGGTGGTATTAGTGTCGAGAAAATTCCATCTTTCCAAGAAGCGAAAATTGGATTACATTCGAGATTTTCTCCGCTCTTCTCGCAATGTGGATTCTCCGTTGACGACAGAGAAATTCTTCGCTGAAGTATATAAGAACGCACACAAACGTGCAAGAATTTGCAAGATAAAAGAGAAAAAAACTTGGGTGGACAATTTGCGCAGTCGTGAATCAATCCACGGGAAGAAACGGAGTGGAAACTGACAGTCAAAGCACGTGCCATTTTCGTCCTGCGTTCGAGTAACGGTTGTAAAGTTACACAGTTGTTGGTCTTTGACTGTGACTAACTTGTGTGAAATCTTGATATAACTAAAACAAAAAACAAAAAACAAAAAACAAAAAACAAAAAACAAAAAACAAAAAACAAAAAACAAAAAACAAAAAACAAAAAACAAAAAACAAAAAACAAAAAACAAAAAACAAAAAACAAAAAACAAAAAACAAAAAACAAAAAACAAAAAACAAAAAACAAAAAACAAAAAACAAAAAACAAAAAACAAAAAACAAAAAACAAAAAACAAAAAACAAAAAACAAAAAACAAAAAACAAGAAACAAAAAACAAAAAACAAAAAACAAAAAACAAAAAACAAGAAACAAAAAACAAAAAACAAAAAACAAAAAACAAAAAACAAAAAACAAAAAACAAAAAACAAAAAACAAAAAACAAAAAACAAAAAACAAAAAACAAAAAACAAAAAACAAAAAACAAAAAACAAAAAACAAAAAACAAAAAACAAAAAACAAAAAACAAAAAACAAAAAACAAAAAACAAAAAACAAAAAACAAAAAACAAAAAACAAAAAACAAAAAACAAAAAACAAAAAACAAGAAACAAAAAACAAAAAACAAA